>NC_057803.1:314082039-314233881 GCF_018294505.1 Triticum aestivum
GGCGGCGCAGGCGGCGGGGTCCGGCGGCTGCGGCGGCGGCGGCGGGCTAGGGTTAGGGCGCGGCGCGGCTTGGGGCTTAACGGGCTCAGGGCGGCGCCTTTTAAAGGCCCGGCCGGACAGAGTCCTGGCCGAACACGGCCCAAAGTCGGTTACGCGTTTTTTTAAATAATTTTGCATAGAAAAACAAATAAAAGAAATACCAAACGGACTCCAAAAATCCCGAAATAAATTTTCCCCGACTTCTAAAATCAAGCCGAATAGGATGAACATTTATTTGGGGCCTAAATGCAATTACGAAAAACATGCAGTTTTCCTAAATTCAAATAAAATAGCAAATAACTCCAAAATAAACTCTTATTTGATTTTATTATTAAATCCTCAATTTTTCTTTATTTTGGGAAAGTCATTTTATTCCCTCTCTCATATTTATATGATAGTGATAACTGAAGATAAAATAAATAAAATCAAATGATCCTATTTTCAAAATTTGAGAAAACTCAAATATGAACATAACGAAATCCCCAACTCTCTCCGAGGGTCCTTGAGTTGCGTAGAATTTCTAGGATCAAACCAAAAGCAAATAAAATATGATATGCAGTGATGATCTAATGTATAAGATTCGAAATTGAAAATTTGGGATGTTATAGATCTGCATCCCCTCCGCCGATATACGGCCATGGCAACACAGTCAACAATTTGGCCATGGGTTTGTCCAAGGATCCACGGTTCTCCAAAAAATCGGTTCCCCCGGGAGAAAAAAGAAGATCACCGCGACATATGGAGGAGACCACACTGGCAACCGATAAGGGTACTCCTCTTCCCTTATCGTGCAAATCTTACATGTCTGCTTGCACGATATTCATCCCACAGAAGACACTAGTTGACCGCTTCTTCTTGATACTAGATGTTCCTAGTAACTCGCGATGCACAAGGTTTCTCCTCATATACTATTTCACCTTAGCTAGAGGTCTGTCGCCTCCCTGAATTGCAATTCCTAGTCAGTTGATTCCCAATTAACGGAAGCATTCCCCGGCGTAACAGGCGCTAGTCCGCCTATTACACCCGGGAAGCAGCGCCTTGGTGTTTATCTTAGGGGTGTGTGGGGCCTAGAGCTATTGGCGCCCGATCTGGAGGTCGGCCGGGATTAAAGGGATGGCCCGGGGGTGCTGCCAAGCACGGCGATGGTGTGAGGTCGAGGGGAGGGCGAGGCGGCGGAGGCAGGGGTCTGGGCCGGTGGTCGCTGGCGGTTCAAGAAAGATCATCAACAGTGACTGGCGGGAGGTAGACGAAGGCCATCTGCCCGTTCCTTGTAGATCGGGTGGTTCATTAAAAAAATCAATTGACCTATTTATTTTCAATCAACGGTTATCTTGATATGACCACATGTGGTGCTGTGCTAGAGGAGTACCTGCATTTCCTGTGCTCATATATTACAAAATCATATGGAGTAGAATCTAATTTTGTTTGCCATGCAATGTTGTAGAGCTATCATATGTCTCCTATCATTTATTTTTTAGCTACCTGCTATCTACTACTTTTACAGTGCACTAGTTTTGCACACACTTCACCCATACTCTCACTATTGTGTTTTTATGCAAGGGTATTTCAGAATCTTCCTCGAGAGAATCAGAAAAGAAAAGAGAGAAGTTGCTCCAGCTTTCTACGCGGGTAAGCACGGCACGTTACAGCGCTATAAAGGGTGCAGTGTCAGCAGATGGAGACGGTAAACGTAGCTCTGGAGTTGATGGCCTCGCTCGCAATGAACCACCATCCCAGGTGCTTGCTTTAACTTCGTGGTGTCATATGTGGTTGCATGTTCCATATGGTGTCTAGCTTGTATTCGAAAGGCCGAAGTCAGTCTTTATTAAGATAAGGAAAGATATTTTTTACATGAACCACCATCCCGTGAGCACCAGAAGACAAATAGCTAGTCAGGGCACTGTCCGAGCCAGTGACAAGCCCAGCAAAGACAGGCATCACCTGCAAGCCAACTAAAAAGCCGCGATAGTGGCGAAGCAGTCCGCCTCCCACTAGGTTCTCAGGTCCTAGATGATCATGCTCACCACTCCAGTCGGCTGTCTAGCTTGTATTGCTTCCAATTTGGTTAAATTGCATCTGCTTAGCTTACACATTATACCTTTGAATATGACATGCCTTTCTGTTTTTGGTACATACTAGTACATCTGTGTATTAACCATGTTCTTACATCAAACTAATGTTCTTGTGTATCCCTCATCAATCACTTATGATGAGGCAGTCAGGCAAGTGGACTACTCCTCATTTAAAGAATGCAGCGTCAGCCTCCCGACATGATTCTCAAGAAACAGCAAGGCTAGATGAAGATAGTGAACGTAGCTCTGTAGTTGATTACCGCATTTCCCCTACACTAGCATCATAGGTGCTTGCTCTAACTTGGTAGCGTGATATGTGGTTGCATGTTGCATATGGTGTCTAGATTGTAATTCTTCCAATCTGGTTAAACTGCATGTGCTATTCTGATTAGCTTATACATTATACTTGTTAATGTGACATGCCTTCCTGTATTTAGTACATAGTACATCTGTCTATTAAGCATGTCCTTACATAAAACTATTTTTTTGTATCCCGCATCAATCAATATGACGAGACAACTTTAGTATATGTAGTGCGATATTAGTTGCATCTTTCATATGATTTATAGCATGCGCTGCTTCTAATTTGTCGAAATTCCATTTATGATGGGAGCTTTTAACTTGGCAGAGTCATATTGGTTGCATCTTTCATGTGGTGTCTAGCTTGCATTGCTTCTTATTTGTTGGAATGGTTTCTCCGTAGTTTACACAAACAGTTGTGAACATGTCATGTCGTCCTGTTTTTCGTACATATTCCATCCTGGTATCATGTGTTTACCTTACATCAAAGTAGTGATTGTCAGTATCATGCATGAATGAGTTCTGAAGAGAGAATTTTATTGCTTTTTCTTGTTGGTTTGACTTGACAATTCAAAATCAATAAAGCGGAAGGAAGTTAGCAAGGCAGCGGATAAAGGTGCTCCTTCCAAACGGAAGGCCTCTACAGTTTCTACTCCTCCGTCCCCCCAAGATGATTTCCAAGACAACACATGCATAGACACTCAACGTAGCTATGTTTATGATGAGCACGTCTCCCCTAGTGTACCATCACCGGTGCTCCCTCTAACATGGCACTGTTATATGTGGTTGCATGTTATGTGTGATGTCTAGTTTGTATTGCTTCTAAATTTTGTTGAATTCCATCTGCTTACTTTACACATTATACTTGAATAAGACACGTGTTCTTGTTTCTTGAACATACAATATCTATCTATCACACCATGTTCTTACATCAAATTACTACTGTTGTGTAACCTGCAACAATCACTTATCATAAGACACGTTTGACTTCGGAGTGTGATATAGGTTACATCTCGCATTCTTTTCTAGCTTGTACTACTAATTTGTTGAAATGGCACTTATGACGAGACAGTTTTAACTTGGTAGAGTGATATTCATTGCATCTTTCATATGGTGTCTAGCTTTCATTGCTTCTAATTTGTTGAGATGCATTCTCCTTAGTTTACACATCATAAGCTGTGAATATGCAATGGCACTAATGACGAGAGACCTCTAACTTGGTAGTGTGATGTTGTTTGCATCTTGCATATTGAGGGAGTCCTGGATTAGGGGGTGTTTGGATAGCCGGACTATACCTTCAGCCGGACTCCTGGACTATGAAGATACAAGATTGAAGACTTCGTCCCGTGTCCGGAAGGGACTTTCCTTGGTGTGGAAGGCAAGCTTGGCAATACGGATATGAAGATCTCCTACCATTGTAACCGACTTTGTGTAACCCGAACCCTCTCCGGTGTCTATAAACCGGAGGGTTTTAGTCTGTAGGACAACGTACACATCAACAATCATACCATAGGCTAGCTTCTAGGGTTTAGCCTCCTCGATCTCGTGGCAGATTACTCTTGTACTACCCATATCATCAATATTAATCAAGCAGGACGTAGGGTTTTACCTCCATCGAGAAGGCCCGAACCTGGGTAAAACTTCGTGTCCCTTGTCTCCTATTACCATCCGGCCTAGACGCATAGTTCGGGACCCCCTACCCGAGATCCGCCAGTTTTGACACCGACATTGGTGCTTTCATTGAGAGTTCCTCTGTGTCGTCGCCGTCAGGCTCGATGGCTCCTACGATCATCGATAGGGATGCAGTCCAGGGTGAGACCTTCCTCCCCGGACAGATCTTCATCTTCGGTGGCTTCGCACTGCGGGCCAATTCGCTTGGCCATCTGGAGCAGATCGAAAGCTACGCCCCTGGCTGCCAGGTCAGATTTGGAAGTTTAAACTACACGGCTGACATCCGCGAGGACTTGATCTTCGACGGATTCGAGCCACTGCCGAGCGCGCCGCACTGTCACGACGAGCATGATCTAGCTCTGCTGCCGAACAGTGCCCTGGAGGCCGCACCCGCATCGACTCCGACCCTTAATTCGGAGCCAACTGCGCCGATCGAGGATGGGCGGTTGGACGCCACCTCGGGGGCTGTGACCCCAACGGCGATTGAGCCAAACACCAGCCCCGTACTCTGCGAGACTCGTGACTCCAAGGAGCCGGACTCCTCTCCGGACTCCGAACCCTCCGCGCCCCTGCCGATCGAATCCGATTGGGTGCCGATCATGGAGTTCACTGCCGTGGACATCTTTCAGCACTCGCCTTTCGGCGATATCCTAAAGTCACTGAAGTCTCTCTCTTTATCAGGAGAGCCCTGGCCAGACTACGGTCAGCAAGGTTGGGGTATGGACGATGAAGAAATTCAAAGCCCACCCACCACCCACTTTGTAGCCACTGTCGACGACTTAACCGACATGCTCGACTTCGACTCCGAAGATATCGACGGTATGGACGCCGATGAAGGAGATGATGAAGAACCAGTGCCTACTAGGCCCTAGAAGACCACCTCGTCATATGACATACACATGGTGGACACCCCAAAAGAGGGAGATGGCGATGGAACAGCGGAGGATAACCCCTCCAAGAAACAGCCTAAGCGCCGGCGTCAGCGGCGCCGCTCAAAATCCCGCCAAAACAAACACGGTGATTCCAGCACGGGAGATAATAATACTCCGGAAAGCGCCGAAGAAAACCCCCTCCAGCAAGATTTAGCACAAGAGGATGGAGAATGCAGCCCTCATGAGAGAGCGGCAGATAGAGAGGTCGAGGACGATAATTATATGCCTCCCTCCGAAGACGAGGCAAGCCTCGATGACGACGAATTCATCGTGCCAGAGGATCCCGTCGAGCAAGAGCGTTTTCAACGCAGGCTTATGGCCACGGCAAGAAGCCTCTATAAAAAATAGCAACAGCTTAGAGCTGATCAAGATTTGCTAATCGACAGATGGACTGAAGTCCTCGCGGCCGAAGAGCATAAACTCGAACGCCCCTCCAAGAGCTACCCAAAGCGCAGGTTGCTACCCCGATTAGAGGAGGAAGCACTTGATGCGGCCGACCGACCACCTTGTGGTCGCGATAGAGAGGCCTCTCGGCCCTCCACTCAAGCCGCACCCCGTACCAAGGAACGGGAATATGCGCCGTACTTACGAGACATGTTGGAGGACAAGCCAAGGCAAACAAGATCGATCTACGGATCGCGTGGGCGCCCCACGGCTCGAGATGGTAACGGTCACGCCGTCCACAAATTCGGCGGGGCCGAACATAGTAGACAAGGCTCATTGGAGCTACGTCATGATATAGCCCAGTACAGAGGCGCCGCACACCCACTCTGCTTTACAGACGAAATAATGGATCATCAAATCCCCGAGGGTTTCAAACCCGTAAACATCGAATCATATGATGGCACAACAGATCCTGCGGTATGGATCGAGGATTATCTCCTTCATATCCACATGGCCCGCGGCGATGATTTCCACGCTATCAAATACCTCCCACTCAAGCTTAAAGGACCAGCTCGGCATTGGCTTAACAGCTTGCCAACAGGATCAATTAGTTGTTGGGAGGACCTAGAAGCCGCATTCCTCGACAATTTCCAGGGCACTTATGTGCGACCCCCAGACGCCGATGACCTAAGTCACGTAATTCAGCAGCCAGAGGAATCGGCCAGGCAATTCTGGACACGGTTCCTAACAAAGAAAAATCAAATAGTCGACTGTCCTGTAAGTGCATCTAGTGCCACCCCTAGTTGGTTTTGGAATATTGACGACAAACCTAGTTGAGGGACTAATGTGTTTGTGAGAATTGCAGGATAACACAGGTAGAAGTCCCTCATTGATTCGGTTTTCCTACCAGAGATGACCCCTAAAAATGTAAGAAGACATTGAAGTCAAAGGTGGTATATGAAGATATTCACATTGAAGACTATGACAAGAGAAGACATCACATGAAGCCTATGGAGCTTGAAGACTTAGATCTTTCGTAGTTCTTTTTCTTCTTTATTGAGTCATAGGAACCACCGTACTATTAAGTGGGGTCCAAGAGAACCAGTCAGAATGACTGAAGTGGTGCTTAATCAAAACCTATGTCTTCGAGTGAAGACTATGAGAGCGAATCTTGTCCAGAGTCGGACATGTCAGCTTTGCTTGTAGCCCAAGTAAAGTTGCCGTGTGAGTTTGAAATCTGACCGTTGGAACACGTGTCAGTTCCTTAGTGACCCAGGGTCATTTCGGACAAATCAGGTCGGGTTGCCTAGTGGCTATAAATAGCCCACCCCCTACAACCATAAAAGGGTTGGGTGCTGAGAGTTAGTGTACGGCTTTTGTCGTTTGAGAGCAACCCACCTTGAAGCCTTTGAGAGAGAATTCCTTGCGAGGATAAAGCCCTAACCACCCACAGCCAAAGAGAATTAGGCATCACTTAAGTTTTCTTGTCTGTGTGATCTGAAGACTTATTACACTTGAGGACTGTGAATCCTCCAGCCGGTTAGGCGTCACGTTCTGAGCATCCAAGAGACATTGAGGATTGCCGGTGAACGAAGTCTGTGAAGGTTTGGGAGTCTACCTTGAAGACTTACCAGAGTGATTGGGCGAGGTCTGTGTGACCTTAGCTCAAGGGGAATACGCTGAGGACTGGGTGTCCTGAGCTGCGTGTTCAGGACTGGGTGTCCGGGACTGTGTGTCCTCAGGTTTAAATACCTAGCCGCCCTAACCAGACGTACAGTTGTCACAGCAACTGGAACTGGTCCAACACATCATTGTCTTCAACGAGTCACTGTTTTCATCCTTCCCTTCTCTTTACGTATTGTTACTCCTTATGAAGTCATTGTATGATTGCACTATCTTTTATCTTCACTGAGTGACTGTGTGTTCTGTTTGGCTTCATAATATCATCCTACCTGATCCTTACTACATTGCTGCAATTAGTCATCGTGCTTTCACTCTATTGAATACTTGACTATGGCTTGCCTAGTGTAGTCTACCTTCCGCTGCAGGGTAATAGGTTTATTTCTATCGTTTGTCTTCATAACTTCCACGTTATGAAGACTTCCATAAAAATCACCTATTCACCCCCCCCCCATTAGTCGATATAACGCACTTTCAATTGGTATCAGAGCAAGGTACTCCCTTGTTTTGTGTGATTCGGTTTAACCACCTGGAGTTTTAGCTATGTCGACTGCAGGGATAATCAAAGTCTCCGCTGCGTGCCCCGTCTTCGATGGAACTGAATATCCCTACTGGAAGAATAAGATGCGCATGCATCTTGAAGCCATTGACGTCGACCTATGGTATGTCGTCAAGAACGGCGTTCCCAAGGCTGGAGAAGGTGTCACTGCTGCTGACGTCAAGAAGTTTGTTCAACTGGACTCTACTGCCAAGAATATCATCTGTGGTCATCTGACCAAAGGACAGTATGGCTGCGTGAGTGCTTTGGAAACATCTAAGCTAGTATGGGAATGGCTCTCCAAGGTCAACGAAGGCGTCTCAACCCGAGAGATCAGAGAATCAGTGTCCTTCGCAACCTCTTCAACTGCTTCAAGAGAAATGACAATGAGAATGTCCAGCTCACATTTGATCGACTCACTGACATCACGAATGAGCTTCAAGCCCTTGGCGCTACTAAGATCACCAAGCATGAAGTCGTCAAGACACTACTGAGATCACTTGACAGTTTGTTTGACACCCTAGCCCTGATGATTCAAGAACATCCTGATTTCAAGACACTCGATCCGTCTGACATACTTGAGAGGCTCAACACACATGAGTTTCAGCTTTCTGAGAAAAGAGATATCTATGGTCCAAACTATGGGCAAACTTGTGCCATGAAGGCAAAAGCTATCTCCTCATCTGAAGAAGAATCTGACAGCAGTTATGATGATCCTGAAGACATTGGAAGGGAACTTGCTATGCTTGTGAAGAAGTTCCAAAAATTCACCAAGAAGAAAGGCTTCAGAAAGTCTTCCCGATCAAGCTCAAGGAATGATGAAGCTTCTGCTCATCACTACAAGAAGAAAACATGTCACAAGTGCAAGAAACCTGGCCACTTCATCTCTGAGTGTCCGCAGTGGGACAATGAGAACAAAAAGAAGAAGAGCAAGGAATATGACTCTGTCGACAAGAAGAAGAAGAAATACTCAAAGTCTTCTTCCAAGTCTTCTTCAAAGTCTTCATCACACAAGAAGAGCTCATCTGGCAAGGCACGTGCGTTTGTTGGCAAGGAAATGGATTCAGAGGAGGAGTCCGCTTCTGAGGAGGCGGAGGTGGAGTCTGAGGAGGCGTCCGTCTGGCGTCGCAAGTCTGGCTACAGCATACGTTGCCAAGTCCATCTTCAACACTGAAGACATTGACCTCATCACCGACACCGATGCAAATGACAAGGACTACTCCGCTCCTACCTACTGCTTCATGGCGCGCGGTGCCAAGGTAAACACACGCACTACTCACTATCAAACATCTAGTGACGATGACTTTGATTGTGGTTCAAAACCCAGCTACAAAACACTTGCTAAAATTGCAACTGAACAACAGAAAGCCATGGAACATATTCAAAAACTGTTAGACAAAAGCGATGATCTGTTAGGCTCTGAAATGACTCGATCTGAGTCCTTAATTGAAGACATAAAAAATCTTCACGATAAGTATGAGGAACTTGAAAGTCATCATGAAACGCTCTCAACAGCTCATGAAAAGCTTTCCTATGATTATCTTCAAAGGAAGCAAGATCTGGAGAAATTGAGAGCGGCTCATGAAGATCTTCAAAAGGAAAATGAGTCACTTTGCTCCAAACAGATCAGTTCTGCTCAGGAAGGATTTGTACCACCATGTCTTAAGTGCATTGAGCGTGATAATGCTACTACTGTTGCTGAATGTTCTACTGCTGCTACTGTTGCAATATCTTCAACTGTTTGATGTGGCAACTAACCCCTATGTTGAGGATTCCACTGCTATTGCTGATGAGAATGCTAGGTTGAAGACATTTCTTGAAACCGGGATGTACAAAAGTCTTAAAGGGCATCAGACACTATGTGATGTCCTCAAAAAGCAGATCTTGAACCGAAACCCGAGGAAAGAGGGTGTTGGGTTCGTAAGGAAAATGAATGCTGATGGCTCTTACTGGAAACCTGATCTGTACCCCAAAACCACATGGGTTGCTGCAAAGGAATCTTCAGCAGATCTATCCAATCTATCTGGCTTCACTTGTGCAAACCCCGTTGTCATTGATGAATCCTTTGATGCAAACTATAAACTGTTTAAGAATCAGAATGGTGAAGTGTTTGCCAGGTACATTGGTACTAACTGCAGGAATGGACCGCCTATGAAGAAGATCTGGGTTCCGAAAAAGTGTCTGGAGAATCTTCCTGTGAATGTCATCATGACACCACACGTGAAGAAGACAAACCTTAGACCACGGGCTTCATACGGTCCAAAGGCTTCATACAGACAGAGGACTCACCTGAGTCGCACTAACGCAAATGTTTTGCAGGGAAACCATAATCAGGCCTATGAATATGAGCGCGGTTCATCAAACCGCCATGTTCATAAGACCAAGAACTATTTTGATTATTCTTATGAGTACTATTATCCGCCTGCAAGACTTTTTGCTAGGGCTCCAAAGCCAAAGTTCTCAGACGCTGCACTTAGACTTATTGCTTCTAAGCCACCCCTGAAGATGTGGGTGGCTAAGAAAGCTTAACTCTCTTTTGCAGGGAAAGGTCACCAGCAAAAAGCCAAAATCGTCTGACGCTATTGCTGGGGACCTTAAACATCTTGTAGGGCGCAAGATCAAATGCCCGAATTGTCTTACTATGTACTTCGTTCCTGAATCGCTTGCTACTCTCCCTATCAGTCCTAATCTGGATCTAAGTTTTCATAACCCACTGGCTCGTCAAATGTTTTTGCTTCACAATTCTCTTCGTGAAGCCTATCCCCCTAACTGCACTGTAGGGTACAACACCAGCGTCTTCAAAATGGATTATTGATAGTGGGTGTACCAACCACATGACTGGCAAAACAAGCCTTCTTATGGACTCAACCTTACGTCCATCCGACAAGAGTCACATCACATTTGCTGACACTGGTAAAAGTAAGGTATTGGGTCTAGGTAGAGTTGAAATCTCAAAGGATCAACACATGGATAAAGTCATGCTTGTTGAATCCCTTGGCTTCAACTTAATGTCTGTCTCAATGCTTTGCGATTTGAACATGATCATAATATTTGGAAAATATCGCTGCCTTGTACTAATGGAATCTGACAAGTCTCTAGTGTTTGAAGGGTATCGGAAAGATGATTTGTACATGGTAGATTTTTCGGCAGGACCACAGCTTGCCGTATGTCTTCTAGCAAAGGCTTCAGAATGCTGGCTCTGGCATCGGAGGCTAGGGCATGCTGGCATGAGGAACCTCCACGCCCTTGCAAAGAAGAAGCATGTCATAGGCATCGAGGGCGTCAAGTTCAAGAAAGATCACTTATGTGGTGCCTGTGAAGCAGGGAAGATGACAAAGGCCAAACATCCCTCGAAGACAATCATGACAACCACTCGACCCTTCGAACTACTCCACATGGATCTTTTCGGTCCCACTCATTACTCAACTCTTACTACTACTGCTTGCCTCTATGGCTTTGTTATTGTTGATGATTATTCTAGATATACTTGGGTACACATAATCCTCTACAAGACTGAAGTGCAGGATGTCTTCAGACGCTTCGCCAATCGAGCAATGAACAACTATGGCGCCAGGATAAAGCACATTAGAAGTGACAGTGGCACTGAATTCAAGGACACTGGCCTTGATACATATCTTGATACCTTGGGCATCACACATGAATTCTCAGCCCCATACACGCCACAGCAGAATGGTGTCGTCGAACGCAAGAACAGAACACTCATTGAGATGGCCCGAACGATGCTTGATGAATACAAGACTCCAAGAAAATTCTGGCCTGAAGCCATTGATACTGCATGCCATACAATCAATTGTGTTTATCTTCACAAGCTTCTGAACAAGACATCTTATGAGCTCCTTACTGGCAAGAAGCCAAATGTCAGTTACTTCAGAGTATTTGGTGCCAGGTGCTGGATCAAGGATCCACATCATACTTCAAAATTTGCACCAAAAGCACATGAGGGTTTTATGCTTGGATATGGAAAGGATTCGCACTCCTACAGAGTCTTAAATTTCTTTCTTTATAAAGTGGTTGAAACAATGGATGTGCGATTTGATGAGACTAACGGTTCACAAAGAGAGCACCTGCCAAATGTGCTAGATGAAGTTCCATCCAGCGAATCAATCAAGCTAATGGGAACTGGAGAAATTATACCCTCTGAAGCTCAACCTGAAGAGGAACTTATCATCTCTGCACCTGATCAACCCGAAGACAATGCTCAACCTGAAGACAATCCCACTAACCATGACAATGATCAGCAAGAGCAAAATCTTCGCCCTGTACATCCTCGTGTTGCCAATGAAGTGGAGATTGAGAGAATAATTGATAGCATCAATGCACCTGGTCCGCTTACTCGTTCAAGGGCGACTCAGCTGGCAAATTTCTGTGGGCACTTCGCATTCGTCTCAATAACAGAACCCAAGAAAGTTGAAGAAGCCTTCATGGAACCTGAATGGATTCAAGCTATGCAAGAAGAGCTTCAACAATTTGAGCTGAATAATGTATGGGAACTAGTTAAGCGTCCTGATCCTCAGAAGCACAACATAATTGGCACCAAATGGATATACCGCAACAAGCAAGATGAGCATGGTCAAGTTGTCAGAAACAAAGCTCGTCTCGTTGCTCAAGGATATACTCAAGTGGAAGGCATTGACTTCGATGAAACATTTGCTCTTGTGGCTCGACTTGAAGCCATACGCATACTGCTGGCCTATGCAAATCATCATAACATACTTCTATATCAAATGGATGTGAAGAGTGCTTTTCTCAATGGCAAGATTGAAGAAGAAGTGTATGTTGCACAACCGCCTGGCTTTGAAGATCCAAAACATCCTGACATGGTATACAAGCTCAACAAGGCACTGTATGGCCTCAAACAAGCTCCTCGGGCTTGGTATGACACACTCAAATACTTCCTGAAGAGCAAAGGCTTCATACCTGGTTCCCTCGACCCCACTCTCTTCACGAAGACATATGATGGTGAACTGTTTGTGTGCCAAATATATGTGGATGACATTATCTTCGGCTGCACCAATCAGAAGTATAGTGAAGAGTTTGGATATATGATGCAAGAGCAATATCAGATGTCCATGATGGGAGAGCTGAAGTTCTTCCTCGGTCTTCAAATACGACAACAACGCAACGGTATCTTCATATCTCAAGAGAAGTATCTCAAAGATTGCCTGAAGAAGTTTGGTATGCAAGACTGCAAAGGCTTCACGACGCCAATGCCAGCCAAACATCATCTGGGTCCCGACGACAATGGTAAAGAGTTCGATCAAAAGGTATACCGCTCCATGATTGGTTCTTTACTTTATCTATGTGCATCTAGGCCAGATATTATGCTTAGTGTTTGCATGTGTGCTCGATTTCAAGCGGTACCAAAGGAGTCGCATCACTTAGCTGTGAAGAGAATTCTTTGATATTTGGCTCACACCCCAACATGTCATTTTCTGGGACGATCACTTGTATGTTGGTCTTCAAAGAAGCAGAACTGTGTATCTCTCTCCACTGCTGAATCTAAATACATTGCTACTGGATCTTGCTACGCTCAGCTTCTGTGGATGAAGCAAACACTCAAGGACTATGGCATTCATCTGAAGCAAGTGCCACTCTACTGCGACAACTAAAGCGCCATCAAGATTGCCAACAACCCAGTTCAGCACTCGAAGACAAAGCACATTGAAATTCGTCATCACTTTCTCAGAGATCATGTTGTGAAGGAAGATATTGATATCATACACGTCAACACTGAAGAGCAATTGGCTGATATCTTCACCAAGCCCTTGGATGAGAAGAGATTTTGCAAGTTATGGTGTGAGCTAAATATCCTGGAATCCTCAAATGTCCTGTGATCAGGCACACATCCTAACACTTATGCATATTGATGACTTAGATGTGCAACACACGAAGTAAAGTATATCTTCAATCAATGAAGACATACATTCTAAGTGTGAATATATTAATGTGGAATTTGACCTCGGAGCGCCACGATAATTGTGCGCCGTGTCTGGGTCTAATACTTCCTATACGGTGGGTAACGCCACCACCAAAAGTTCTGTTCAAAGTGTTTCACTCATGGCGTTACATTTGCTATGTCTTCACATTTGGTTTGGCTTAAATCTCAACATGTCTTCATGATTATCTTCACTATGTTGGATATATATATATACTAGTGTTCTGTCCTCTACAGCATTCACTTATAGCTATGTCTTCTTGTTGAATCTTTTGAACTAAGTGAATGTGATCGGACCCTAACCTATCTATGCTTTGTATCTCAAACTCTATCTCTCCAAATCATATGCATTCTATTGAAACTGTCGTATGTCTTCTCAGCGTCCTTGTCAGCAGAAGATACAGAGACAACCATTAAGTCCGTTTTCAATGCTCATTCCTCCACCTGAAACCCGGAGAAGTGGGAACGACCACCCGGCAATCCAGGCGTGCGTGGGACGTGGAACAAACCCCAATATGTTGCATGATGGCCATGTGTTCCTCAGATCCGAATCGCCAGGGGCACCTGTGTAATAACGTAGTGCCGCCCTTGTACCTATAAATACACACCTCACAGCAGTCATTATCTCTTCTTCCACTCTCGCACGAACCCTAGCGCCACCGCTAGCCCTCGATGACGCCGGCGACGAAGCGCTTCGCTGCCGCAACCTCTCCGACGCCGTCTTCACGCCGACCGCGGACATCGCCTTCTCCACCGTCGCCGTAGGTGTCCTCCGTCGCCAAGTTAGGGCACGGACGATCGAACTGCTCGGCCTCCTCTTCCACTCCGTCTAGCAGTTCTTCGTGTGGTAAATAAAACCTCCTTTTTATGGCCTCTTTGATCCTATAGCTTTATCACTTTCTACCACAAGTAGTTTCTATTCACACAAGTTGGATCTCTTTCATACTGCATCTCATAACATGCCTAGTATATTCACTTATGCTTCACAAAGTAGTTAGATTCCTCACTTGTACTGATCCGTGGATTCGTACAAATCTGGAACCAACTCCTTATCTATGTGTGAATGTCTTCGCATGATGAGGTCAATGTCTTCTAAACTGATTTATCTTCAAAATCTTCTGAGAATGCATATGACCTCTTCCCCTTCCCTCGCACCTTAATGCTGTCATAGGTACATGTCCGTGGGAGAATCCCTTGGTTCTCATAGTTTGCATTCATTTGCAGAATTCTTACAGCTAAATTCTCCCGAAGCCAGTTCCTGTTTGTCCAGCAAGTGAAAACCTGTGAAGCCTCTGAACGTATTGAAGCCTTTCAGTTTAAAGTTCATGGCTTCAGAGAAATCAGCAAGGAAGGGTGGCAAAAAGCGTCGAGGAGAAACATCAAGAGATCTGCCCCATGACCTCTCAGAGCTGTACAAGACAGATCCTAAAGAGGATTACAATTAGCGCAAGACGCAAATCTAATGGATTCGACGCTATTGGGCAGAACAGTGGTTCAAGTACAGATTTGTGACCAAGGAATATGCTGAAAAGAATGCCATCAAGCGACCATGGGGAGACATCCTCTACAAAAATCTTCAACTCAGGACCAGAGATGAAGCCATTGAACAAGGCTTCTATCCCTGCATGGTCCGTGGACCACAGCCTACGGATGCTGACCCATTGCCCCTACTATGGTGTCGTGATGACATTCTGTTCAAGCGCAACTTCCAGTTTGCCCAGAACTCAGCAAAGCGGAACAAGAAGACATTGGGACTAGACTTCAACCCTGGTCCTTCTGCTCCAAGGGCTGACGGCACACGTGATGCAGAACCCAATGTCGTCGGTCCTTTCTACAACCTTGAAGGTCTCATCACCCATATCTTGGTTCAAGGGACAGCCGTGGATGAGCCTGCAGATGACACTGAATCAGATGAAGCGCCTGCAGCGCCGATGCCAAAGAAGCTGAAGCAGCCAAAAGATTCAAAGCCGGCCTCTGCACCCAAAATCTCACGGGCGAAGCCACTGGCAATTGCACCTCCTAAAGATAGTGTGTAGTCTGAAGATTTGTCACGCATCTCCAAGCCCCAGAAGGTCAAGATGCCTCTGCCACACACCGGCCAAGAACTAACAGCTGCTGCCATTCTGCGCAATGATGCCATTGATCTGTCAAGTGATGAAGACCTTGCAGATGATGCTCTTGAGCAAATCATCAAGAGCAAAGAAGAAGCAGAAATCTTTAATGATCTGCCTCTCTTTGATGTAACAATCATCCACAACTTCATTGATGAATGGTTTGACACGCCAAACATCAGCTTCGAAGACCTGCAGCTACCCATTGGCCTCAGTGTCACCTTCCATGGCGCCATTGCTTCAGAGCTAGCTATCGCCCAGCGCATTGTTGAACTGAAGAAGAAGATTGACTTTGAAAAGGCTCAGTTCAAGAAGCATATGGCCAAGCTCAGCGTGCAAGAGGTGAAGAACTTCAAGATTATGCTGCACGAGCTCAAGGAAGCCTTTCTCAAAAAACGTGCAAAAGCTCAGGGTTCTCGTGAGCGCATGAAGGTTCTGGCTCACAGATGTATGCAAGCCTATAATGAGGCTGAGAAGCGCAAGGCCCTTGGGCGTCCTAGCATCGACCCTAGGATGGCTGCAAAGAAGAAGAAGAAGCCCGCTACGGCTGAACCCGACGCACCAAGGCAGGAAGCAGATCCCATTGTCTTCCCAACTAGAATGACTGGCTCGAAGCCAAAAGCCCAGTCAACCGCTTCAGAGCTGAAGAAGACAAGGACTGCTGAGGCTGAAGCCAGGAAGAGGAAACATCCTGAAGCCTCTCCTACTTCCCCCTCCAAGAAGAAGAGGAAGACCAAGAAAGAACGGGCTGCTCCCACGGAGCCCTTGATTGTTGAACCCATTTCCATGGTTCGTCCTGACGCTGAATGCCAACTGACAATCCATGAGCCTGCTTTCACAGAGGCTTATGAAGCTGAAGACTTTCCAGCAGCTGATCCCATCGCTGCTGAAGACATTGGTCACCATGACCATGTAGAAGATGGTACAGTCCTTCCTCAGCTCGAGCATAGCGAACTCATCAGCATTGGTCGTCCTCTGACGCCAATTGCTCAGGATGCTTCATGGGCTGATCGCCCACAAGAGGAAGGAGACTTTGAGGCCCAGCCAACTCCAACTACACAGGCGTCGCCTGCGTTGCGCAGGCTTCGCAAAGGACCAAGGCCTCCAGTCTCTGCGTCTGAAGCTGAAACTGCTGAAGGCATTCTGGCTGCATCAGCCGATGAAGAAGAAGTCCCACAAGCTGCTACTCCCCTGTCCCACCAAGAAGCGGTTCTCGAGGAGAACGTGATTGTGACCGACCCTCCAGCTCGTCAAGTAGAGGTTGAAAATATTGAGGCTGCCACCACCAACACCACTGAAGCCACTAACGCTGTCATGGCTGAAGCTAATGTGGAGCCCTCACCAACAAAAGCACCAGAAGTCAGCGAATCCACTGATCCCACTGCTTCTGTTCCCGTGCCTGCTGCCGGTCCTTAGTTCGACTATCATGTTGAGCACAGGCCTCAGATACAGAAGCCAGTCCCAAGATTGCCCAGGTTCCCAGGTCCTGCATCAGCACCTGTATCCTTCAATATCAATGGCTTCAGAGCAGACAACACATTCTTCAATAGCTCCAGGAACCCCTACTCAAGGGAAAGAATATCATCTGATCGGTTCTGGAGCTATCCGCAGTGAAGCTATTACTCCTGCATTCTCTACAATCAAGGTCACATCTTCTCACACAAGCGTCTTGACATTGAAGCAATAGCTGGTCTGCCCTGTCTGGAAGAAGCTCTGGATTGCTTCAAGGAGGTTGGATTGCTGCTGTTCGTCACTGACCAAGAGCATTGGAATGAAGAGTTGCTGCTCCAATTCTATGCCACACTTCACATCTGCGGGTATAACGGAGATCCAAAGACTTGGGTCCTAGAGTGGATGACAGGAAATGTTCATCACGAAGCCAAAGCCTTTGACATCATTGAGCTCACTGGTCTACCCACTCCCGGCGATCTCTACGAATCTAGCTGTCAACTTCACAGTGAAGCTGTGGAGAGCATCTTTCAGAAGCCTGAACCTAACATGAGTCAGATGCTCAGTATGATGAAGCCATTACCCCAAGATGCTGCATATCCCAAAGAGTTCTTCGTTGAAGACCTAGAGTATCTGCCAACGACTATTTATCACATCATAAGGCAAACTCTCTGGCCCATCAAAAGGCACTCTCCACATGGCAAGCTGGAAGGTGCAATGAAGACTTTGGTCTTCTATATTCTTCATGGAAAATGCTTCAATGCACAAGACTTCTTCATTCGCCAACTTGCTGCATCAGGATCTGATCTGTTTGGCTTGAAGTTCTATGCCCCATGGGTAATGCGGCTGATCAAACTTCACTCCGCTATCTCATATCAGCCATCTGCTCGCAATCATCGGATTTTCTTGCCTGATGTGGATATGTCTATTGAAGCCATCTATCCTGAGCCTGCCAAGGAACCTCTAAGTCTTCAGAATGCAGAGCAACAAAGTTTTTCTCAGAACATTGAAGGAGTTGAAGCAGTCACTCGTGTGTATCCTTTGGCTGGCACTACACGTGCACCGCATCCTGCTCTCACTGAAGCCACTGACCGTACAACTGCCCCACGACCCAAGAAGCGCACTCGTGTTCTCAATGACCGAGAGCTTCTTGTGGCTGTTCATCAGAAATAGGATAGGCATCATGATTGGCTGAAGTGTCAAATGCAAAGCTTATTGGTGGATGTTAATCGCATTCGCAATCTTGCCACCAAGAATGCCTTTGTTGCCCATGAAACCTCTTACCGCACATGGAAAGGGCTGACACTGATGTGTTCTGAAGATGATCTTCAAGAGGATGGCTTCTCTGAGCGCTTCAAGTTTGACTCCACACCTCCTCGAAGGGCAGTGCTGCGACGAAATCCATCTCTTGAAGACTCTGAGTTCTCTTCCTCTCCTGCAACTATAAATGCCAGAGTGATCGAGGATGACGATGATGCTACTTCACCGCCGCCTCCTTCAGCACGCTTCGACACTGCTCCAAGCTCTTCTGCACCGCCGAACACCACCGACGACCCTGCTGCTTCACCTACTCTTCATGGGAACGAGTAGATACTCTATGTCTTCAAACCTTTTTGGTCCTTACTGACAAAAGGGGGAGAAGCATATGAGTTTGATAGTCTTCAAGTGGGTCCATATGGGCGGGTGCTTCATATTTTGCTTCGTGTTTACAACTCTCGTTTTGATACATTTGGTTCTTTGAGTTGTAACACTTAAAACTCGATGGTCGTCTGCTACTTATTTGCCACCTTGTGATGCGATGATAAATTCCGCATGTGCGACGACAAATTCCGCACTTAGATCATTTTGCAGACGTCCATTTTCCATTATACATGTCATTATCTTTACATACCTTCACATGCATAGTGGATTGCCATCATAAGTTGAAGAGGATCTCCACAAGCACAACCTGCCATGTGCATTTGCATTCCAAAAGCAAATTACTTATATGCACATCTTCAGGGGGAGCCCTTGCAACTTATGAAGACAATTCCTTATCCTTTACAATTTCACATATTATATTCCCCGTTGAAAACTTCAACTAGTTTGTCATCAATCACCAAAAAGGGGGAGATTGTAAGTGCATCTAGTGCCACCCCTAGTTGGTTTTGGAGTATTGATGACAAAGCTAGTTGAGGGACTAATGTGTTTGTGAGAATTGTAGGATAACACAGGTGGAAGTCCCTCATTGATTCGGTTTTCCTACCAGAGATGACCCCTAAAAATGTATGAAGACATTGAAGTCAAAGGTGGTATATGAAGATATTCACATTGAAGACTATGACAAGAGAAGACATCATATGAAGCCTATGGAGCTCGAAGACATAGATCTTTCGTAGTTCTTTTTCTTCTTTATTGAATCATAGGAACCACCGTACTGTTAAGTGGGGTCCAAGAGAACCAGTCAGAATGACTGAAGTGATGCTTAATCAAAACCTATGTCTTCGAGTGAAGACTATGAGAGTGAATCTTGTCCAGAGTCGGACAAGTTAGCTTTGCTTGTAGCCCAAGTAAAGTTGCCGTGTGAGTTTGAAATCTGATTGTTGGAACACGTGTCAGTTCCTTAGTGACCCAGGGTCATTTCGGATAAATCAGGTCGGGTTGCCTAGTGGCTATAAATAGCCCACCCCCTACAACCATAAAAGGGTTGGCTGCTCAGAGTTAGTGTACAGATTTTGTTGTTTGAGAGCAACCCACCTCGAAGCCTTTGAGAGAGAATTCCTTGCGAGGATAAAGCCCTAACCACCCAGAGCCAAAGAGAATTAGGCATCACTTAAGTCTTCTTGTCTGTGTAATCTGAAGACTTATTACACTTGAGGACTGTGAATCCTCCAGCCGGTTAGGCGTCGCGTTCTGAGCATCCAAGAGACATTGTGGTTTGCCAGTGAACAAAGTCTGTCAAGGTTTGGGAGTCTACCTTGAAGACTTACCAGAGTGATTGGGCGAGGTCTGTGTGACCTTAGCTCAAGGGGAATACGGTGAGGACTGGGTGTCCTGAGCTGCATGTTCAGGACTGGGTGTCCGGGACTGTGTGTCCTCAGGTTTAAATACCTAGCCGCCCTAACCAGACGTACAGTTGTCACAGCAACTGGAACTGGTCCAACACATCATTGTCTTCAATGAGTCACTAGTTTCATCCTTCCCTTCTCTTTACATACTGTTACTCCTTGTGAAGTCATTGTATGATTGCACTATCTTTTATCTTCACTGAGTGACTGCATGTTCTGTTTGGCTTCATAATATCTTCCTACCTGATCCTTAATACATTGCTGCTATTAGTCATCATGCTTTCACTCTATTGAATACTTGACTATGGCTTGCCTAGTGTAGTCTACCTTCCGTTGCAGGGTAATAGGTTTATTTCTATCGTTTGTCTTCATAACTTCCATGTTTTGAAGACTTTCATAAAAATCGCCTATTCACCCCCCCCTCTAATCGATATAATGCACTTTCATGTCCGGACGCTGAGGCCCTAGCAGCCTTCAAGCACAATATCCGCGACGAGTGGCTGGCCCGGCACCTTGGACAGGAAAAGCCGAAATCTATGGCAGCACTCACGACACTCATGACCCGCTTTTGCGTGGGAGAAGACAGCTGGCTTGCTCGTAGCAACAATATGACAAAGAACCCTGGTAATTCGGACACCAGGGACAGTAGTGGCAGGTCGCGTCGCAACAAGCAGAAGCGCCGCATTAACAGCGACAATCCTGAGGATACGGCAGTTAATGCCGGATTCAAAGGCTCTAAATCCAGTCGGCGGAAAAAGCCATTCAAAAGGAATCCTAGGGGCCCGTCCAGTTTGGACCGAATACTCGACCGCTTGTGCCAGATACATGGCACCCCCGAAAAGCCGGCCAATCACACCAACAGGGATTGTTGGGTGTTCAAGCAGGCAGGCAAGTTAACCGCCGAAAATGAAGACAAGGGGCTGCATAGCGATTACGACGAGGAGCCCCGGCCGCCGAACAACAGTGGACAGAAGGGTTTTCCCCCACAAGTGCGAACGGTGAATAGGATATACGCAACCCACGTCCCCAAAAGGGAGCGGAAGCGCGCGTTAAGGGATGTATACGTGGTAGAGCTAGTCGCCCCAAAGTTCAACCCATGGTCCTCCTGCCCGATCACCTTTGATCGATGGGACCATCCCACTAGCATCCGTCATGGCGGATTCGCCGCATTGGTCCTAGACCAAATTATCGACGGATTTCATCTCACTAGAGTCCTTATGGACAGCGGCAGCAGCCTAAACCTGCTTTACCAGGATACAGTGCAGAAAATGGGCATAGATCCCTCGAGGATTAAGCCCACCTAAACGACCTTTAAAGGCGTAATACCAGGTGTAGAGGCCAACTGCACAGGGGCTTTAGTACCCCTCAATATGGTGTAAGAAGTCCGAACACTTTAACAAGTGCGGCACCCCGAACTTATAGCATTATATGCATCGGCTCCAAATCATGTCTTGGGTCAATAGTTGGGTTTGCCCGGCTCCTATGTTTTGGTGCCTTACGTTCCACTATATCGGCTAAGGTAGCACTAGGAGAACCACTGCGATTGTGCCCCAGTTGAGCTGGGTCGAGCACCTTAGTGGAGAAAGCTAAAACTGACCGTCATGATGAAGCGAGAGCTGGTCGCTGTTCGAGAGGTTTTTTTTTGAGTCCCTAAAGACTTATGCCGCTTAGGGCGAGGAGCCGGCTCTGTCCGGCCAAGGCGTGGATAGCGCCCCGAATTCGGTCTTCCGAATACCAGGGGCTTCGCCGAAATTTAAAATTATAGAATTCTATGGCTAAGTGAGAGTGTTCACGCACTATAGTCCGATTGCCTTGTTCGTTGGGCTGAGCGCCTCCCTCGAAGGACCCAAACATGGGAAAAAGAGCGCTCAGGTTTATCCCCGAACACCCCAGCACTAGCGGAACGGGGGCAGAAGCCGACGACTCGCCATCTCTCAGAATTGATAAACAGCCGCACAGAAGGTAATATTTTAAATTCCAACAGCATTGCTTAGTGCATATAAACAAGTTTTCAGCGCACAGGACAAAACGAGCAAGTTTCACTCAAAAATTACATCCTAGAACATTCATCCGCCATAAGGCAGGCACCCTTCATAACATCCTTATAGTAATTCTCGGGCTTGCGATGCTCTTTCCCCGGCGGTGGCCCGTCCTTCACAAGCTTCTTAGCATCCAGCTTGCCCCAGTGCACCTTAGCACGGGCAAGGGCCCTACGGGCACCCTCAATGCAGACGAAGCGCTTGATGACTTCGAGCCTTGGACAGGCCTCCACCAGCCGCCGCACCAGCCCGAAATAGCTCCCAGGCAGAGCCCTTCTAGGCCATAGCCGAACAATGAGGCCCTTCATGGCCTGTTCGGCCGCCTTGTGGAGCTCGACCAGTTGCTTCAGCTGGTCGCTCAGGGGCACGGGGTGTCCGGCCTCAGTGTACTGAGACCAGAACACCTTCTCCGTCGAGCTGCCCTCCTCGGCTCGATAGAATGCGGCGGCATCGGACACACTCCGGGAAGATCTGCGAACGCTCCTGGAGAGCTCCGGATTCGGGTAAGTAACAAGTAACTCATGTTTATGTGTTTGCTTTGCATAAAGAATGCCTTACCTGCCGCTATCTTCTTCACCTCATCCAACTCCTGGAGGGTCTTCTGGGATTCGGCCTTGGCAGACTTGGCATTTTCAATAGCCACCGCAAGCTCGGACGCTTGCGTCTTCGAGTCAAGCTCCAAACTCTCATGTTTTTCCATGAGAGCATGTTGCTCTTGCCGCACCTAGCCAACCTCGGCCTCATACTTCTCCCGCTCGGTGCGCTCCGAGGCCGCCCTCTTCTCGGCCTCGACCAGCGCCTGCTTAAGGGTCGCCACTTCAGACGTGGCCCCTACAATAGCCACGATAATCCTGTCATTCTTTCCAATTGCACCTTTTTATATATATTTCAAAACAAGGTATTTCTCACCTTCATTGTCCTTGAGCTGCTTCTTGGCATGCGCGAGCTCTTGCTCGGACCGCTCGAGGTTCTGCTTTAGCGTGTCCACTTACGCAGTCAGTGCGGCGGACTCATGCAGAGAAGCCTGCACATGCATATTGACTCATTTTTGTTAGACTCCTACGAATTCTATTTGATCCTCTATTCGGCTTTTCTTCCCGAATGCCAAACAGAGCATCAGGGGCTACTGTCTATGTGGTACTATTATTTACACATTCTTTACTTACCTCAAAGCCTATCAAAAGGCTAGTACAAGCTTCAGTCAGTCCGCTCTTGGCGGACTGAACCTTCTGGACCACCGCACTCATAATAGTGCGGTGCTCCTCGTCGATGGAGGCGCCTTCGAGCGCCTCCAACATATTGTCCGGCGCCTCCGGTTGGACGGGGGCCGCCGGCACGGTGGACTTGCTCCTCTTGGAAGGAGGTCCCCCGCCGGACTCTGGAACCTTTGAAGGTTCCAGAGCAGTGTCCGGCCTAGAGCCGGACTTGGAGCCCTGGGGGGTTTCATCCCCTTTACTCCTGGAGGTCGCCTTGCGACGCCTCCAGGACCACCTCCTCCCGGCTTGGAACCTGTTGGGACAACACTTCAGTGTCGTCCGTAGGGCGGGGGGGAGGAAGCCGTCTGAAGCGAGTTCACATTCGACGAGTCCAGTGAGCCGCTCGACGACGCGTCGAGCCGGTCTTTGGGTGGGCTGCATAAACATATTCGACGTAAGGGAAAGCTGTGCAATAAACGAATACTATGAATTACTCTGGTATCCGGATACTTACAATTTTGCCAGGGGCTTGGCCCTGGGCTGCCACTCCTCTCCGCCGTCGGCGTTGGTGGAGTAGTCTGGAGGAAGGGTTTTCCCCTTCCTGGACCCTCCGGCCTCCCCAGAGAGGGCGGCCTTCCTTTTCTTCTCTCCTCCCGCTGGAGGGGGAGAGTTCTCCTCTTCTTCCTCCTCGTCTTCATGGGAGGAATGCGCCTTGGAACCATCAGATGATGGATCCGACACCTCCTAGCATCGGGCACTCTTTCGAATCCCCGCGGCCTTTTTCGCGGCCTTCTTCTCCGGCACCACATAGCGTGCCGGAACCAACAGCTTTGCCAAGCGAGCGTCCGCTGGGCCTTCAGGCAAAGGAGCCGGACAGTTGATCTGTCCGGACGTCACCTGCCAATCCTGTCAAAGGTAAGGGAGCTTAGATCCCGCATGGAGTCAAACTATGAAAAACTGATACCCTGTAAAAGGAAAAAAACATCTTACCGCGAGAGCGTGACGCTGCGCACTGAATCCGCGATCCTCGGTAGCGGATGCGGGAGCCTCGGCGTCTTTGAAAAGAACCTTCCAGGCATCTTCGTACATCGTGTCGAAGAGCCTGCTTAGAGTTTGGTACCACGCCGGGTCGAACACCCACAGGTTGAAAGCCCGTTGTTGACACGGGAGGATCAGGTGGATGAGCATAACCTGGACTACGTTGACAAGTTTGAGCTTCTTGTCCGCGAGGGTTTGGATGCATGTTTGGAGTCCGGTCAGTTCTCCTTTTTTACCCCAAGATAGGCCCGTCTCCTTCCAGGAGGTGAGCTGCGTAGGGGGTCTGGATCGAAACTTGGGGGGCGCGACCCATTCGGTGTCGCGCGGCTCGGTGATGTAAAACCACCCTGATTGCCACCCCTTCAGGGTCTTCACAAAGGAGCCCTCGAGCCATAGGACGTTGGCCATCTTTCCCACCATGGCGCCTCCGCACTCCGCCTGGTTGCCGCGCACCACCTTCGGCTTGACGTTGAAAGTCTTGAGCCGTAGGCCGAAATGGGGGCGGATGCGGAGGAAGGCCTCGCACATGACGATAAATGCTGAGATGTTGAGGACGAAGTTCGGGGCCAGATCGTGGAAATCCAGGCCGTAGTACAACATGAGCCCTCGGACAAATGGGTGGAGAGGGAAGCCCAGTCCGCGGAGGAAATGGGGGAGGAACACCACCCTCTCATGGGGCCTAGGGGTGGGGATGAGCTGCCCCTTTTCGGGAGCCGGTACGCGATGTAGTTAGACAGGTATCCGGCCTTCCTTAGCTTTTTGATATGTCCCTCCGTGACGGAGGAGACCATCCACTTGCCTCTCGCTCCGGACATGGCTGGAGAAGGTTGAGGTGGGGAGTGCGGACTTGGGCGCTGGAGCTCGAGTGCGCAAGAATGGATAGGCGAAGGAGGAAGAAGGCGTAGGTGAAAAGGTGGATCTTTATCCCCTTATATGGGTGGACGCAACTACATGTCCCCACCCGCCTGGTAAGACTCGCTTATCTCCAAGCACCGTAATCAATGGCGCGGTTGGGTTACCCACGCCCGTATTGATGAGAATCCTGGGATAAGGGGACACGATCTCTACTTTAACAAGACGTGCCAAGGAAACCACCTCGCATAACGCGCTAAGGAGGGATAATGAAACGACTCGGATAAAGGCTTGGCCGTGGTGTGTCACGCTATGGAATACGTCAGCAGATTAGATTGGTGTAAATATTATTCTCTCTATGGCAATATGTGGAAACTTATTTTGCAGAGCCGGACACTACCTTTGTGTTCAAAATCTTCTATGAAGTACTTGGAGGAGGAACCCGCCTTGCAATGCCGAAGACAATCTGCGGGCCAGACTCGTCGTCATTGAAGCCTGGTTCAGGGGCTACTGAGGGAGTCCTGGATTAGGGGGTGTTCGGATAGCCGGACTATACCTTCAGCCGGACTCCTGGACTATGAAGATACAAGATTGAAGACTCCGTCCTATGTCCGGAAGGGACTTTCCTTGGTGTGGAAGGCAAGCTTGGCGATACGGATATGAAGATCTCCTACCATTGTAACCGACTTTGTGTAACCCTAACCCTCTTCGGTGTCTATATAAACCGGAGGGTTTTAGTCCGTAGGACAACATACACATCAACAATCATACCATAGGCTAGCTTCTAGGGTTTAGCCTCCTCGATCTCGTGGTAGATCTACTCTTGTACTACCCATATCATCAATATTAATCAAGCAGGACGTAGTGTTTTACCTCCATCGAGAGGGCCCGAACCTGGGTAAAACTTCGTGTCCCTTGTCACCTGTTACCATCTGGCCTAGACGCACAGTTCGGGACCCCCTACCCGAGATCCGCCGGTTTTGACACTGACACATATGATTTATTTCTTGTACTGCTTCACATTTGTTTAAACGCCATTTATGATGAGACACTGTTAACTTGGCAGAGCGATATTTGTAGCATCTTTCATATGGTGTCTACCTTCCATTGCATTGCTTCTAATTTAGTGAAATGTCTTCTACTTAGTTTACACATCATAGTTCTGGTTATCTCTTCCGTCCTGTTTTTCGTACATATTACATCCTCCTATCATGTGGTTTTCTAACATCGAAGTTCAGTTCGTCTATATGACGCATCAATTTGTTCTGAAGAACTAAATTGTTATTCATTTTTCTTGTCGGCTTGACTTAACATGGCATAGAGAAAGAGGAAGAAACACATAATGGCAGGGAATGGGAACCGGAAGAATCCTGTAGATTCTGCTGGTACTGATGGTGCAATAGAAGGTCAAAGTCCAGCAGAAAATTCTACAAACAAGGTATCCCATGCTACACGAGCTGCAGAAAAAGCCAAACAGAAACAAATAGCTGCCACCAAACAAGCAGAGACAACCCTAGTTCTTGCAACACCTTCCATAGTACTACCAGCTGCACAAGTTACTCGTGCGTCAACTGAGCTAGTAGCACGTTCCCAAGCTCCCTTTCCACCTGACACTACTTCCCAAGCACTCTTGACACAAGACGAGTTGGCAAGATCAGATGAACCTTGTGAGCTTGAACAACAAGAAGGTAGTTGCTGGAGTTAAGTTACAGTTGCATGCTTCTTTATATGTAGTCTCATAGTTTGATGTACACTAACACTTCCTATGTTCGTTGTTGGACTAGCACCTAGGCGCAAGAGGAAACAAACATCAGGGATAATGCTCGATAGGTTAACTAAATCTAGAGGAGGAAGAATGGAGATCCGTTTTGAGGCAGGTTTAAAAAGGCCACGTGATGCTACAGAGTTAGCCAAGTTAGTATCAGAGGCAGCAGTTGCCGTTAGGTGTCATGTACATATCCTCCCAACATGGATTCAGTACAGGAATGACAAAGACGAAACCCAGTTCAACACCTTCCTCGACCATTTATCTGTAAGTATGGTTATGTATGGAAACTAGTAATATCGTCTTGCTCTATCCCATACTTTCTAGGTTGCTGATAATGGGACTCCCATAATTTTCAACAGACGAGGTTCAAGTTGGATAGCCAAGATGATGCAACCAGACAAGCTTGCACACATGTTTTCAAGTCTGCTCTGCGACAATATCGGTATAACTTGAGGAAAACTCACTTTGAAGGCAAGGCTAAGAGTGAACTTTCCCAAACATCTCCAGTGGAAAATATATCGGATGAAGACTGGAGGGGCCTTGTTAAACACTAGTCTGATCTGAAGTATCAGGTACATTATATATATATGTGATCAGGTCACATGTTGCAGCCCTATTTACGCATGTGCCACACAAATCTATCTTCTTGTAGGTGAACTGTTCAAAGAACAAGGCCAACCGTACGAAAGTGAAATTCCAACAGACGACAGGATCTCATAGCTATATTGCACACTGCGAGGCTCTTGTAATTAGTTGTTGTTTCACTCTTTTCGTTGTACCATATTATCAGATCTATATTGACTTGTTCCAAATGCAGAGGAAAGCCCGCAAGGACCAAAAAGTACCTGAACCAAATGCTATGGAAATCTTCAAGGACTGTCACACCAGCAAGAAGAAGGGCATGACTACACCAGTCAAAGCCGCTGTTGTAAGTCCTTAATCCTCATGCCTTTTAACTACTACTTACTCTGTCTTGTGCCTTGAACTGCATGGTTTGCAGCCAATGTCTATTACTCTTTTTAATTTTATACACAATTGTCTTAGCGTATCATTGCACCTTACAAGGTTTAAAAGAGAGGAGTGATGTTCTTTTGATCTTGACCTATAATCTAGTTCCGTGCTGGACTTGCCCACACTACGTTACAATTGCCTGTTTGTGTGTTCTCAGTTGTTTTGTGATATGAATGATGTCATACTATGCTTACCGTATTATAAACTTCGTCTCTTTATCCTTAGCGCTCAATACAATGTGAAGAAATAGACAATACATTAGCAATGGTACATGGTCATATGTTTAGAACCTGGTTTTATTATGTACTTTGCAATAAAATACAACTAATATTTTACATGGGCTCACCAGAATAAGTTCGGTATATAGACCAAAGCTATTTTGTTTGGTTTTGCTGCCTCCTTAATATCTTCTGTTCTAGTACTACTAATGTAAAACCTCAACTTTTCAGCGAGCTATGGAAAAAATGGTGGAACCGCCGCCTTCTGAAGGTGGCGAGGCAACTATAACCGCAATGTCAGCTCTTGCTGCAGTGGGTCAGTACATGTCCACTAACAGTGCCAAAAGCACGTTCCTGCGTAATACTGGGTTGGTTGTGAAGGCAATCTCGTCCAAACTGCCTCATGATCAAGATATGCAAGCTCAAAACAATGTTGTATATGCGCTCCAGACACAAGTCCATTCCCTAACAGAGACCCTATAAAACAAGGAGAGACATTGTTCGATGTTGTCAAGACATGCATGGTTTTGAAACCAGACTATCAGACATTTGCTATGTTGTTAGGAGCCTAGGATAACTGAAGGTGAAGGTTATGGTGCTCCATCGGACAATACAGCAAGAAAACATAACAGTCAGGTCAAATGAACTGAGCTTCTAAACTTCTGGTGGTGCATTTATCTGCTAGACTGTTAACTTTTATGCCAACCTTCCTTTTTTTATAGTTGTAATTTGTTTTGGTGCGATACAAAATTTGTTCTTAACGTGCAGCCACCGGCTGAAGAAAACAGCAAGCCATTTTTGTATAGTGTAAGGTGTTCCCTATATTTGCACTGGTGGCGAACTTTGATGCCCAGTGGATGTAATATGTGTAATAGCCGTGATAGCCTAGCGTAAGTTGTTTTCTTATTTATTTCCTTATTTTCTTGTTTATTTGTTTTCTTGTAGTCAGTGCAGTTCTTTTTCCGTGGTTTGCTTGTGGCCGCAATAACCTATTTCTTAAAACTAGGCCACATTAACCATGGGCTACATATTTAATGTAGTTAACATGGGCCTCCTACGGGCCATAGAAACAATGGGCCTTCTAAGGGCCGTAGAAACAATGGGCCTTCTACGGGGCATAGAAACAATGGGCCTTATATGGGTCGTAGACACAATGGGCCTTCTATGGGCCGTATCATCAATGGGCCTTCTACAGGGCGTATGATCGGTTGGCCAAACATGGTCCAGTAACAGACCACATCATGGCCATAAATGGGCTAGAGTTGAAATCGTCCGTTCATGGGCCGACCACAACGGGCCGTCATTAATCGGTCGTGTTTGATGACGCTATGAAAACGGCCCAACGTATTAACGGGCCACAAATGGGCCGACTGTAACCACGGGCTAAATTTGGCCCACAAGCAGAAAATGACATTAACGGGCCAAAAGTAAACGAATGCTGGAAATGAGTCCAAGAATAAATGGGTCCTGAGAAGGCCGAAAGATAACATGGGGTGGAAATGGCCCAACGGAATAATGGGTCGTTAATGGGTATAAAGTGATACACTGTTCATTACGGGCCAGTTTTACCACGGGTCGTTAATAGGTCGAGGGTTACTATGGGCCTCATATGGGCCGAAAGACGTCATGGGCCATACATGGCCGGAAGTTAAAACAGGCTGGAATTATATTGGACGGCCCAGATGACGCTACTGGGCCTAATTCGGATAGGCCATAAACAGGCCCTGGGTTAGCGGGCTGTAAATGGGTTATATCTGAACAGGCCGTTAACAGGCTTGTCGTGGGTCGGGCCGCCACCTTTTGACCAAGTCAAATAGGCCGGCCTTTTCACAGGAATGGGCCTTTGTTGGGTCATGCCATGTGTCGACGTATCATAGGCGCTTTGGGTCCAATGAGTGGATGACATCTGTCCCAATGGTGAGCCGACATGTGTTTCCTCCAACCAATGATGATTTTACACGTGGAAAATCCCCATTGGTTGGGGCTGTTAACGGGTTATCGGATCCAAAACCGGACCCGATAACTTAACGGCGTTCCGTTACGGTGGATGCCACGTGTCGGTCACCCTTGACAAAAGCACTTCTGTGACGCGCGATTTATCGTCATGGAAGTGGACACTTCCGTGATGATAATTTTGGTAATGTCATGGAACACTTCTACGACAACAGAGGTATGACTATCTTGATTCTGTCATAAATTTGTCATGGATGTACATGCATGACAGAAAACGTGACCTACTGTGACAAACATGTATCATCACGGAAGTGTATTTTTTGTAGTGCTTTTGGGGTATGGCGCCTCAAGATAGGAAAACGGACATGACATAAATTTGTAGTAGATTGATAGAATGAACGCCAAATAAAATAAATAAGGGAAAATCGCAGCAAAGTATTTTTGGGTTTTTGGTTTAGTAGATCTGAAAGTAAAAGCAAATAAAAAGTAGATTGCAAAGGCAAATATATGAGAAAGAAGACCCGGGGCTGTAGGTTTCACTTGTGGCTTCTCTCGAGAAAAATAGCAAACGGTGGGTAGACAAAATACTGTTGGGAAATTGATAGAACCTCAAATAATTATAACGATATCCAGGCAATGATCATTATATAGGCATCACTTCTAAGATTAGTAGACCGACTCCTGACTGCATCTACTACTATTACTCCACACATCGACCGCTATCCAGCATGCATCTAGTGTATTAAGTTCATGGAGAGATGGAGTAATGCAATAAGAATGATGACATGATGTAGACAACATCTATCTATGTAGAGATAGACCCCATTGTTTTATCCTTAGTAGCAATGATACATACGTGACGTTTCCCTTTCTGTCACTAGGATTACTAAGAATCAAGTTTATTTTATCCAATGATCTTCACAAAAGTTTTTATTATATCCTTCTTGGATATCTATTACTTTGGGACTAATTTTCATGTGTTCCTTTTGACAAGCTCCAACAAGTATAAGTGAAGATCATGAGCATAATATATTTTTCTTTCTCTCAAATTAATTTAAGTGAAGAAAGAGAGAATTTCTTGAAAACTTTACTAACTCTCGAAGAAATCTAAGTGAAGCAAGAGAGCATTTCTTCAAAAATACTAAAGTACACCGTGCTCAAAAAAGATATAAGTGAAGCACTAGAGCAAGTCCATTGCTCATAAAAATTTAAGTGAAGCATAGAGAGCAATTCTAAGAAGTCTTGACATAATTTTGGCTCTCTCAAATAGGTGTGTCCAGCAAGGATTGATAATTTAAAACATAAAATAAAACAATTGAAGACTCATATGATACAAGACGCTCCAAGAAAAACACATATCATGTGACGAATAAAAATATAGTTTCAAGTAAAATACCGATGATCGTTGGAAGAAAGCGGGGATGCCCAAGCTTAGTTGGTTGCTCATTTTTGGATAAAAGCTTGGGATGTCGGGGCATCCCCAAGCTTAGTCTCTTCCATCCTTCCTTCATCCATCGTAAGATAACACAAAACTTCAAAAACTTCAATCACACAAAATTCAACAAAACCTTCGTGAGATTCTTTAGTATAAGAATAATAAATCACTACTATAAGTACTGTATCAAACCAATTCATTTTTTTTGTATTATATCTATTGTATTCCAACTTTTCTATGGCAAAAACTCAACAAACAAAACCATAGAGCCATCAAAATAAGCACACAACACAAAGAAAACAGAATCTATCAAAACAGAACAATCTGTAGCAATCTGACTATTTGAAATACTTATGTAACTCCAAAAATTCTGAAAAATTAGGACGGCCTGAGCAATTTGTATATTGATCTACTGCAAGTGGAATGGGTATTTTATCGCTCTCTGGTAAAAAAATGAAAATTAATTTCGTGAGCGTAAAAGTTTCTGTTTTTTCTGCAAGATCAAACAACTATCACCCAAGAAGATCCTAAAGACTTTACTTGGCACAAACACTAATTAAAACATAAAAACACAATCATAACAGTAGCGTAATTGTCCTAACACACAAAAACAGGAAACAAAAAGAAAAAATAAATTTTATTCATTGGGTTGCCTCCCAACAAGCGCTATAGTTTTACGCCCTTAGCTGGGCATAAAGCAAGGATCTAAGTTTTGTCATCCTTCTTCTTAACTTTCTTAGAGGTATTCTCATCATGGGGCTTTGTAAACACAACATAAGAAATGTTATCCATAGAGGCATTAGCAATCCTCAATTTGTTTTCATCATACCCCTTTTGATTTCCCGCAACAATCCAAGAGTAATGTTGATTAACATTATTTAAAACTTGTTGGATTATATCTAGAACTGGGACTTCCTTTCTAAGATTCTCATCAAAGATTTTATTGTCCCTAAGAAAATGTCTTAAAGCATAGTCACTATTGTAAAGAATTTCATCTATCACGGGTTTTTCACGATTCATACCATAAAAGTCAAAGATATCCCTAGCTTCCCATATTATGTAGTCAAACTCATTCATAAGAACAAGAATGGCCAAGTTTTTAGCTCTAGGATTCTTTATAATGGGGAGCACAAAAAATAATCTTTGCAAGTTAGGATGGGTACGAATAAATTTACTTTCAAGTTTCAGAACTAGTGTTGAAATAGCATCTGCATACGATCTAGTCATTTTAAGTATAGGGGCATCATCAAGACTAAGCTTCCCAACAAAATTGAAAAATTCTTGGATACGTTCTTTTCCCATAACGTTCCCTTGCCCCAAAATAAAGGTTTTAGCATCCATATTGCCCGTACGTCCAATTTTAAGAGTTAGGACATCATCTATTGGTGTACCAAAATCACGCATGATTGCAAGCAAAGGATAGACCTGACAAGAAAACGGTGAACGGAAAAGAGAGGCGAATAAAGCAGCAATTTTTTATGAAGTGGGGGAGAGGAAAACGAGAGGAAAATGGCACATAATGTAAATTGCAAGGAGATGAGATTTGTGATAACCAGGTATATGTTGAAGATCCTCCCCGGCAACGGCGATAGAAATTTCTTTTGATGTCGCTTGAAGCTCTGTCGGTGTTTCCCCAAAGAGGAAGGGATGATGCAACACATCGGCGATACGTATTTCCGTCAGATATGAAACCAAGGTTATCGACCCAGTAGGAGAACCAAGCAACACAATGTAAACAGCCCCGGCACACAGATAACAAATCCTTGCAACTCGACGTGTTAAAGGGCATGTCAATCCATTTCGGGGTACGGCGCCTCAAGATAGGCAAACAAACGTGAGATAAATTTGTAGTAGATTGATAAATCAAATGCAAAATAAAATAAATAAGGGAAAATCACAGCAAAGTATTTTTTGGGTTTTTGGTTTAGTAGATCTGAAAGTAAAAGCAAATAAAAAGTAGATTGCAAAGGCAAATATATGAGAAAGAAGACCCGGGGTTGTAGGTTTCACTAGTAGCTTCTCTCGAGAAAAATAGCAAACGGTGGGTAGACAAAATACTGTTGGGAAATTGATAGAACCTCAAATAATTATTACGATATCCAGGCAATGATCATTATATAGGCATCACGTCTAAGATTAGTAGACCGACTCCTGACTGCAACTACTACTATTACTCCACACGTCGACCGCTATCCAACATGCATCTGGTATATTAAGTTCATGGAGAAACGGAGTAATGCAATAAGAATGATGACATGATGTAGACAACATCTATCTATGCAGAGATAAACCCCATTGTTTTATCCTTAGTAGCAATGATACATACGTGACATTTCCCTTTCTGTCACTGGGATTAAGCACTGTAAGATTGAACCCACTATAAAGCACCTCTTCCCATTGCAAGATAAATAGATCAAGTTGGCCAAACAAAACCCAAATATCGGAGAAGAAATACGAGGCTATAAGCAATCATACATATAAGAGATCAAAGAAACTCAAATAAATTTCATGGATATAAAAAGATAGATCTGATCGTAAACTCAAAGTTCATCGATCCCAACAAACACACCGCAAAAGAGTTACATCATATGGATCTCCAAGAGACCATTGTATTAATAATCAATAGAGAGAGATGAAGCCATCTAGCTACTAACTATGGACGCCGAAGGTCTACAAAGAACTACTCACGCATCATCGGAGAGGCACCAATGGAGGTGGCCATCCCCATCCGAGATGGTGTCTAGATTGGATCTGGTGGTTCTGGACTCTGCGAGGGCTGCATGAATATTTCATTGACTCCCCTAGGGTTCTGGGATTTTTGGAGTATTTATAGAGCAAAGAGGTGGTCCGGGGGGCACCCAAGGTGGGCACAACCCACCAGGGCGCGCCTGGGCCTCCTGGCACGCCCTGGTGGGTTGTACCCCCTCAGGGCACCCCCCCCAGGCGCAGCCAAGGCCCGTTGTGTTCCTTTTGGCCCATAAAAATTCTCTGTAAAGTTTCATGGCATTTGGACTTCGCCTGATATTGATTTTCTACGATGTAAACAAACACGAAAAAAATAGGAACTGGCACTTGGCACTATGTCAATAGGTTAGTACCAAAAAATGATATAAAATGATTATAAAACATCCAAGATTGATAATATAATAGCATGGAACAATCAAAAATTATAGATACGTTGGAGACATATCACTTCCCTCCTTGGCTTTGCCTCAAAGCCAGCCCAAGCGCGCCTTGGGCCCGTGGGCTACTGTCGGTGTTCTGAGATTGGGGGTACCCAGACCTACCTGCCTGCGGCCCACGGTTTGGCTCCCTTGACGACATGGTACGGCCTAGCGGCAAGGCCTCCAAGACAATACCCTCATGAGGTCCCTGGGCCTCATGAGGAGAACGACATCAAGACCTCCCGAGGGGCGGCTTCCCCAGGTTGCCACCCGAGGAGCGGAGATTTCTATGCAAGTACCCAACCTCGGGAGGCTGTGATGACGTGAGCCATGACGACCAAGGCCAAGCGGGCACCAGTGGGTGCAGAGGAGACAGTTTCCCTTTCGGTGCTAAGGGAGCACGACGGACGCAGGTTCTCGAGGAATCCCCCCAAAGCTTTCCATTCTGGTGCAACAAGACCAAGACCACGAGCTCGGTAGGGCGGATGTCATCGTCGAGCCCACCGCTATGTCACGACCAGAGGCTTTATAGGTGAAGACCGCCTTTTGTCAGGATTAGATGTACTTCTTGTCCCCTTTCAAATTGGCCACTATGGGATCCCTTCCCGCCTAAGTTTTGAGGGAAGAGGACCGAGGCCACTATAAATATAGGTTAGCCACCACCATAGAGAGGATGGGATCCATTCCACCCTCACCACCAGAGCCCTCGCGAGGTAGTTCATACGCTATACTTGTTCATCCTCAGCCTCCTCGTGAGGCCAATCCACCATAAAGCAGGAGTAGGGTTTTACACTGCAAGGTGGCCCGAACCTGGGTAAACTGTTGTGTTCACCTTTCCCCTGCTCGCGCAAACTCAACGAGGCTAGGCTGTAGGGCAGCGAGCTTGAGACTTGAGCTGGTTGAGATCTTCGCACATGCCCTAGAGTTTGAACCTTCTTGGGTCTACGAAGCCCTGAATCCAACATCGGTATCTCCACACCTAGTTCAATCTCATTACCAGCAAGTCTCTTTACTCGTTCTGTAATACAAGATCCATGACTAACTCCTTAGTCTCATTGCTTGCAAGCTTGTTGTGATGTTGTATTACCGAGTGGGCCCTGAAATATCTCCCATCACACAGAGTGACAAATCCCAGTCTTGATCCATGCCAACTCAACAGACACCCTCAGAGATACCTGTAGAGTATCTTTATAGTCACCCAGTTACGTTCCAACATTTAATACACACAAGGTATTCCTCCGGTGTCAGGAAAGTTCATGATCTCATGGTCTTAGGAATAGATACTTGACATGAAGAAACCAGTAGCAATAAACTAATAAGATCAAATGCTATGCTTACGGTTGGGTCTTGTCCATCACATCATTCCCCTAATGATGTGATCCCGTTATCAAATGACAACTCATGTCTATGGTTAGGAAACCTTAACCATCTTTGATCAACGAACTAGTCTAGTAGAGGCTCAATAGGGACACGTTGTTGTCTATGTATCCACACTTGTATCTGAGTTTCCGATCAATACAATTCTAGCATGGATAACAAACGATTATCATGCACAAGGAAATATGATAATAACCAATTTATTATTGCCTCTAGGGCATATTTCCAACAGTCTCCCACTTGCATTAGAGTCAATAATCTACTTCACATCGCCATGTGATTAACACCCAATGAGTTGTGGGGTTTGATCATGTCTTGCTTGTGAGAGAGGTTTTAGTCAACGGGTCTGCAACATTCAGATCCGTGTGTACTTCGCAAATCTCTATTTCATATTGTAGATGCTGCTACCACGCTCCACTTGGAGCTATTCCAAATGGCTGCTCCACTATACGTATCCGGTTTGCTACTTAGAGTCATCTCGATTGCTGTCAAAGCCAGCATCAACGTAAACCTTACGCTGAACTCTTTATCGCCTCCACGATCGAGAAACATTTCCTTCTTACTCTAAGAATAATTTTTACCACTGTCCAGTGATCCACTCCTGGATCACTTTTGTACCCCATTGCCAGACAAGTGGCAAGGTGCTACTTCTTGAGCTTGTGTTGGTTTTTCCCTCGAAGAGGAAAGGGTGATGCAGCAAAGTAGAGATAAGTATTTCCCTCAGTTAGAGAACCAAGGTATCAATCTAGTAGGAGACAATGCACAAATCACCAAAACCTGCACAAACAATCAAACAACTTGCACCCAACGCGATAAAGGGGTTGTCAATCCCTTCACGGTCACTTGCAAAAGTGAGATCTGATGGAGATAGATAAAACTAAACAAACGATAAAGTAAATATTTTGGGGGTTTTTGGTTTATAGATCGGAAAGTAAAAGATTGCAAAATAGTAGATCAGAAACTTATATGATGGAAAATAGAAGATCAGAAACTTATATGATGGAAAATAGACCTGGGGGCCATAGGTTTCACTAGAGGCTTCTCTCAAGATATCAAATAATACGGTGGGTCAACAAATTACTATCGAGCAATTGATAGAAAAGTGCAAAGTCATGACGATATCTAAGGAAATGATTATGAAATATAGGCATCACGTCCATGTCAAGTAGACTGAAACGATTCTACATCTACTACTATTACTCCACACATCGACCGACTCCTGCCTGCATCTAGAGTATTAAGTTCACGAAGAACAGAGTAACACATTAAGTAGGATGACATGATGTAGAGGAATAAACTCAAGCAATATATATGATGTAAACCCCATCTTTTTATCCTCGATGGCAACAATACAATACGTGCCTTGCTACCCCTACTGTCACTGGGAAAGGACACCGCAAGATTGAACCCAAAGCTAAGCACTTCTCTCATTGCAATAAAAACCAATCTAGTTGGCCAAACTAAACCGATAGTTCGAAGAGAATTATAAAGATATCAAATCATGCATATAAGAATTCAGAGAAGATTCAAATAATATTCATAGATAAGCTGATCAGAAATCCACAATTCATCGGATCTCGACAAACACACCGCAAATGAAGATTACATCAGATATATCTCTAAGAACATCAAGGAGAACATGGTATTGAGAATCAAAGAGAGAGAAGGAGCCATCTAACTACTAGCTATGGACCCGTAGGTCTGAGGTAAACTACTCATGCTTCATCGGAAGGGCAATATAGTTGATGTAGAAGCCCTCCGTGATCGAATCCCCCTCCAACAAGATGCCGAAAAGGCCCCAAGATGGGATCTCACGGGAACAGAAGGTTGCGGCGGTAGAAAAGTGTTTTCGTGGATACTTTCGGTGGTTTGGGAATATATGTGAATATATAGGAGGAAGATCTATGTGAGGGGGTGATGTCTACTACACAACCTTCTTCTTGTAGAGGTTGTTGGGCCTCCAAGTGAAGAGGTTTGTAGGACAGTAGCAAATTTCCCTCAAGTAGATGACCTAAGGTTTATCAATCCATGGAAGGCGTGGGATGAAGATGGTCTCTCTCAAACAACCCTGCAACCAAATAACAAAGAGTCTCTTGTGTCCCCAACACACCCAATACAATGGTAAATTATATAGGTGCACTAGTTCGGCGAAGAGATAGTGATACAAGTGCAATATAGATGGTAGATATAGGTTTTATAATCTGAAAATATAAAAACAGCAAGGTAGCAAGTGGTAAAAGTGAGCGAAAACAGTATTGCAATGCTTTGAAACAAGGCCTAGGGTTCATACTTTCACTAGTGCAAGTTCTCTAAAAAATAATAACATAATTGGATCATATAACAATGCCTCAAAATGCAACAAAGAGTCACTCCAAAGTCCCTAATAGCGGAGAACAAACAAAGAGATTATTGTAGGGTACGAAACCACCTCAAAGTTATTCTTTCCGATCAATCCATTGGGCTATTTCTATACGTGTCACAAACAACCCTAGAGTTCGTAGTAAAATAACACCTTAAGACACAAATCAACTAAAACCTTAATGTCACCTAGATACTCCAATGTCACCACAAGTATCCGCGGGTATGATTATACGATGTGCATCACACAATCTCAGATTCATCTATTCAGTCAACACAAAGAACTTCAAAGAGTGCCCCAAAGTTTCTACCAGAGAGTCAAGACGAAAATGTTTGCCAACCCCTATGCATAGATTCCCAAGGTCACGGAACCTGCAAGTTGATCACCAAAACATACATCACGTGAATCAATAGAATACCCATTTTCACCACGGGTATCCCACGCAAGACATACATCAAGTGTTCTCAAATCCTTAAAGACTCAATCCGATAAGATAACTTCAAAGGGAAAACTCAATCCATTACAAGAGATAGAGGGGGAGAAACATCATAAGATCCAACTATAATAGCAAAGCTCGGGATACATCAAGATCGTGCCAAATCAAGAACACGAGAGAGAGATCAAACACATAGCTACTAGTACATACCCTCAGCCCCAAGGGTAAACTACTCCCTCCTCGTCATGGAGAGCGCCAGGATGATGAAGATGGCCACCGGTGATGGATCCCCCCTCCGGCAGGGTGACGGAACAGGGTCCCGATTGGTTTTTGGTGGCTATAGAGGCTTGTGGTGGCAGAACTCTCGAGCTAGGTTTCTTTTCGGGGGTTTCTGTATATATATGAATTTTTGGTGTCGGTCTCACGTCAGGGGGGTCTCCGAGTCATCCACGAAGTAGGGGTGCGCCCAGGGGGGTGGGAGTGCCCTCCACCCTCGTGGGGCCCACGGGCCTCCCCTCAAGTAACTCTACGATCCAGTATTTTTTATATTTTCCAGAAAAAATCTCCATTGATTTTCAGCGCATTTCGAGAACTTTCATTTCTACACAAAAACACCACCACTGTAGTTCTGCTGAAAACAACGTCAGTCTGGGTTAGTTCTAACCAAATCATACCAAAATCATGTAGAAATATTATAAACATGGCATGAATACATCAAAAATTATAGATACGTTGGAGACGTATCAACATCCCCAAGCTCATGCTCGTCCTCGAGTAGGTAAATGATAAAAACAAAAAATTTTATGTGGAATGCTACCTAACATATTTGTTAGTGTAATATCTCTTTATTGTGGCAAGAATATTCAGATCCATAAGATTCAAAACAAAAGTTTAACATTGACATAAAAATAGTAATACTTCAAGCATACGAACAAAGCAATCATGTCTTCTCAAAATAACATGGCCAAAGAAAGCTATCCCTATAAAATCATATAGTCTGGCTATGCTCTATCTTCATCACACAAAATATTTATATCATGCACAACCCCGATGACAAGCGAAGAAATTGTTTCATACATTTGATGTTCTCAAACTTTTTCAATCTTCGCGCAATACATGAGCGTGAGCCATGGACATAGCACTATAGGTGGAATAGAATATGGTGGTTGTGGAGAAGACAAAAAGGAGGAAGATAGTCTCACATCAACTAGGCGTATCAACAGGCTATGGAGGTGCCCATCAATAGATATCAATGTGAGTGAATAGGGTTTGCCATGCAACAGATGCACTAGAGCTATAACTGTATGAAAGCTCAAAAGGAAACTAAGTGGGTGTGCATCCAACTTGCTTGCTCACGAAGACCTAGGGCACTTTGAGGAAGCCCATCATTGGAATATACAAGCCAAGTTCTATAATGAAAAATTCCCACTAGTATATGGAAGTGACAACATAGGAGACTCTCTATCACGAAGATCATGGTGCTACTCTGAAGCACAAGTGTGGTAAAAGGATAGTAGCATTGCCCCTTCTCTCTCTTTTTTTTTGTTTTTTCGTCCGGAGTCTCAACCCGACTTCTGGGGGAATCATAGTCTCCATCATCCTTTCCTCACTGGGACAATGCTCTAATAATGATGATCATCACACTTTTATTTACTTACAAATCAAGAATTACAACTCAATACTTAGAACAAAATATGACTTTATATGAATGCCTCCGGTGGTGTACCAGGATGTGCAATGACTCAAGAGTGACATGTATGGAAGAATTATGAAAGCTGGCTTTGCCACAAATACGATGTCAACTACATGATCATGAAAAGCAATATGAGAATGATGAAGCGTGTCATAATAAACAGAACGATGGAAAGTTGCATGGCAATATATCTCGGAATGGCTATGGAAATGCCATAATATGTAGGTATGGTGGCTGTTTTGAGGAAGGTAATGGTGGGTGTTATGGTACCGACGAAAATTGCGTGACACAAGAGAGGCTAGCAATGATGGAAGGGTGAGAGTGCGCATAATCCATGGACTCAATATTAGTCATAAAGAACTCACATACTTATTGCAAAATTCTATTAGTTATCAAAACGAAGTACACGCGCATGCTCCTAGCGGGATAGATTTGTATGAAAAGACCATTGCTCGTCCCCGACCGCCACTCATAAGGAAGACAATCAAAAAAATAAATCATGCTCTGACTTCATCACATAACAGTTCACCATACGTGCATGCTACGGGAATCACAAACTTTAACACAAGTATCTCTCAAATTCACAACTACTCACTAGCATGAATCTAATATTACCATCCTCATATCTCAAAACAATCATAAGGAATCAAACTTCACATAGTATTCAATGCACTTTATATGAAAGTTTTTATTATATCCCTCTTGGATGCCCATCATATTAGGACTAAATTCATAACCAAAGCAAATTACCATGTTGTTCTAAAAGACTCTCAAAATAATATAAGCGAAGCACTGAGAGTTCATCAATTTCGTCAAAAATAAAACTATCATCATGCTCTAAAAAGGTATAAGTGAAGCACTAGAGCAAATGACAAACTACTCCAAAAGATATAAGTGAAGATCAATGAGTAGTTGAATAATTATGAAACTATGTGAAGACTCTCTAACATTTAAGAATTTCAGATCTTGGGATATTATTCAAATAGCAAGCAAAACAAAATAAAATAAATTGACGCTCCAAGCAAAACACATATCATGTGGCGAATAAAAATATAGCTCCAAGTAAAGTTACCGATGAACGAAGACGAAAGAGGGGATGCCATCTGGGGCATCCCCAAGCTTAGGCTCTTGGTTGTCCTTGAATATTAACTTGGGGTGCCTTGGGCATACCCAAGCTTAGGGCTCTTGCCACTCCTTATTCCATAGTCCATCAAATCTTTACCCAAAACTTGAAAACTTCACAACACAAAACTCAACAGAAAACTCGTAAGCTCCATTAGTATAAGAAAATAAAATCACCACTTTTCGTACTGTTGTGAACTCATTCTTTATTTATATTTGTGAAATATCTAATATATTCCAACTTCTCTATGGTTCATACCCTCCGATACTACTCATAGATTCATCAAAATAAGCAAACAACACATAGAAAACAGAATCTGTCAAAAACAGAACAGTCTATAGTAATCTGTAACTCTCGAATACTTCTGTAACTCCAAAACTTCTGAAATAAATTGGCGGACGTGAGGAATTTGTCTATTAATCTTCTCCAAAAATAATCAACTCCAAAGCGCTCTACTGTAAAAAAAATGACAGCTAATCTTGTGAGCACAAAGTTTTTGTTTTTTTACAGCAAGATCACATAAACTTTCACCCAAGTCTTTCCAAAGGTTCTACTTGGCACTTTATTGAAACAAAAGCTATCAAACATGATTACTACAGTAGCTTAATCATGTGAACACACAAAAATAGTAGGGGTAAATATTGGGTTGTCTCCCGACAAGCGCTTTTCTTTAATGCCTTTCTAGCTAGGCATGATGATGACAATGATGCTGACATAAAAGATAAGGATTTAAACGTAACGGGAGCATCATGAAGCATATTACTAGCACATTTAAGCCTAACCCACTTCCTATGTGTAGGGATTTTGTGAGCAAACAACTTATGGGAACAAGAATCAACTAGTATGGGAAAGCAAAACAAGCATAGCTTCAAGATTTTCAACACATAGAGAGGAAACTTGATATTATTGCAATTCCTACAAGCATATATTCCTTCCTCATAAAAAATTTCAGTAGCATCATGAATGAATTCAACAATATAACCATCACATAAAGCATTATTTTGATGATCCTCAAGCATAGAAAATTTACTACTATCCACATAAGCAAAATTCTTCTCATTTGGAATAGTGGGAGTATCATAAGAAACTCGAATACTATAAATTGTTTCCACATTAAAAGAGTAATGTTCAGAAAAAGGGTAATCGTAATCATGACAAGTTTTATAAATATAATCATCACTACTTTTTATAGCATAAGTGTCATCACAATAATCATCATAAGTAGCAACTTTGTTCTCATCATAATCAATTGAAACCTCTTCCAAGATAGTGGAATCATTACTAAATAAAGTCATGACCTCTCCAAATCCACTTTCATAATTGTCACAATAAGATTCAACACCCTCCAAAATAGTGGAATCATTACTTCCTAAAGTTGACACTCTTCCAAACCCACTTTCATCAATATAATCGTCATAAATAGGAGGCATGCTATCATCATAATAAATTTGCATATCAAAACTTGGGAGGTTAAAAATATCATCTTCATAAACATAGCATCCCCAAGCTTGGGACAAACATTAATTGCAGCAAATAAATTCTCAAACATGTCATTCTCATCAAACATAGCATCCCCAAGCTTGGGCCTTTGCATATCATAAGCATAATCACTCTCATCATTAATAGTATGGATAGCACCAATAGTATAGCAATTATCATCATCACAATGAATAATAGGAGCAACATCATTTTGGAGGGATACCTTTTTACCTTTGCTTCTCCGTCTTTTCTTTTTCTTCTTCGCATTATGTGTGGGTTTAATCCTCTTTTTGGAGCTCCTTATTAATGAGATTGGTTGAATAGAAAGCTCCTCCTCATTACCTGATTCATCATAAGAAAGAATAGGAGGATACAGGGAAATGTCTTCCATTTCATTAGTATTCTCTTCATCTTCTATTTTTTTTTCTCTTTATGTAATTGGCAATATAAGGATTTTCAATGCAATTCACCGCACAATACATATAAATTTCCTCTAGATCAAAATCAAGAACTTTATCAAGGACAAATTCTGGAAGATCCTTAGTTATACGTTTCATTTCTTCATAACCCACAAGCAAACTAAGTTCATTATGATGTGCAAGGGAACAGTCATCACAATTTTTGGACATGATTCGATCATGAAACAATTTGCATTGGAGATGTAAATAATCACGTTCATTGCAAAGTTCACAAGGATGGCAAAGAAATTTTAAATTTTTAGCACAAGCATCTAGCCTCTCTTGCAACCATTTAGTTTCTAAATACTTATGCCTCTTGCAAAATCTATCTTCCCTATTTGGTGTGTGCTTGCAAGCTCTATGCATTCCAAAAAAATTGAAATGTTTATAAGAGACATTTTTATCATTACTAGTGCAATCCTCATTAGTACTATGTATATTCAAAGAGTTCATACTAACAACATTGCAATCATGCTCATCATTCAAAGATTGTATGCCAAACATTTTGTTGCATTCTTATTCTAACACTTTGGCACAATTATCGGAATCCTTATTTTCATGAAAGACATTAAAAAGATGCAGCATATGAGCCACACTCAGTTCCATTTTATTTTTGTAGTTTTCTTTTATAAACTAACTAGTGATAAAACAAGAAACTAAAAGATTCGATTGCAAGATCTAAAGATATGCCTTCTAGCACTAACCTCCCCGGCAATAGCGCCAGAAAAGATCTTGATGTCTACTACACAACCTTCTTCTTGTAGACGTTGTTGGGCCTCCAAGTGCATAGGTTTGTAGGATAGTAGCAAATTTCCCTCAAGTGGATGACTTGAGGTTTATCAATCCATGGGAGGCGTAGGATGAAGATGGTCTCTCTCAAACAACCCTGCAACCAAATAATAAAGAGTCTCTTGTGTCCCCAACACACCCAATACAATGGTAAATTGTATAGGTGCACTAGTTCGGCGAAGAGATGGTGATACAAGTGCAATATGGATGGTGGATATATGTTTTTATAATCTGAAAATATAAAAACAGCAAGGTAGCAAGTGGTAAAGTGAGCAAAAACGGAATTTCAATGCTTCGAAACAAGGCTTAGGGTTCATACTTTCGTTAGTGCAAGTTCTCTCAACAATAATAACATAATTGGATCATATAACAATCCCTCAAAATGCAACAAAGAGTCACTCCAAAGTCACTAATAGCAAGAACAAACGAAGAGATTATTGTAGGGTATGAAACCACCTCAAAGTTATTCTTTCCGATCAATCCATTGGGCTATTCCTATAAGTGTGACAAACAGCCCTAGAGTTCGTAGTAAAATAACACCTTAAGACAAAAATCAACCAAAACCCTAATGTCACCTAGATACTCCAATGTCACCACAAGTATTCGCGGGATTATACGATATGCATAACACAATCTCAGATTCATCTATTCAACCAACACAAAGAACTTCAAAGAGTTCCCCAAAGTTTCTACCGGAGAGTCAAGACGAAAATGTGTGTCAACCCCTATGCATAGATTCCCAAGGTCACGGAACCCGCAAGTTCATCACCAAAACATACATCAAGTGAATCAATAGAATACCCCATTGTCACCACGGGTATCCCAGGCAAGACATATATCAAGTGTTCTCAAATCCTTAAAGACTCAATCCAATAAGATAACTTCAAAGGGAAAACTCAATCCATTACAAGAGATAGAGGGGGAGTAACATCATAAGATCCAACTATAATAGCAAAGCTCGTGATACATCAAGATTGTGCCAAATCAAGAACACGAGAGAGAGAGAGAGATCAAACACATAGCTACTAGTACATACCCTCAACCCCGACGGTGAACTACTCCCTCCTCGTCATGGAGAGCGCTAGGATGATGAAGATGGCCACCGGTGATGGATCCCCCCTCCGGCAGGGTGCCGGAATAAGGTCTCGATTGGTTTTTCGTGGCTATAGAGGCTTGCGGCAGCGGAACTCCCGATATAGGTTTCTTTTCGGGGGGTTTTGTATTTATAGGAATTTTTGGCGTCGATATCACGTCAAGGGGGTCTCTGAGTCATCCACGAGGTAGGGGAACGCACCAGGGGGTGGGCGCGCCCTCCACCCTCGTGGGGCCCACCGGCCTCCCCTCCAATAACTCTTCGTTCTAGTATTTTTTATATTTTCCAAAAAAAATCTCCGTTGATTTTCAGCGCATTCCGAGAACTTTTATTTCTGCACAAAAACAACACCACGGTAGTTCTGCTGAAAACAGCGTCAGTTCGGGTTAGTTCTAACCAAATCATACCAAAATCATGTAGAAATATTATAAACATGGCATGAATACATCAAAAATTATAGATACATTGGAGACGTATCAGGGGGTCACCGAGGGGCCCTCAAGGTAGGGGCGCGCCCTCCACCCATGTGGCCGCCTCGTGGCTCTTCTAACTTGCACTCCAAGTCTCCAGGGTGTCTTGTGGTCCAAGAAAAATCATCGCAAAGGTTTTATTCCGTGTGGTATTCCTTTTCTGCGAAGCTCAAAAACAAGGAAAAAAAGAAACTGGCACTGGGCTCTAGGTTAATAGGTTAGTCCCAAAAATAATATAAAATAGCATATTAATGCATATAAAACATCCAAAACAGATAATATAATAGCATGGAACAATCAAAAATTATAGATACGTTGGAGACGTATCAAGCATCCCCAAGCTTAATTCCTGCTCATCCTCGAGTAGGTAAATTATAGAAATAGAATTTTTGATGTGGAATGCTACCTCACATATTTATCCATGTAATTTTTCTTTATTGTGGCATGAATGTTCAAATCCATAAGATTCAAAACAAAAGTTTAATATGGACATAAAAACAATAATACTTCAAGCATAATAACTAGGTAATTATGTCTTCTCAAAATAACATGGCCAAAGAAAGCTCATCCCTACAAAATCATATAGTTTGGCTGTTGGGGAACGTAGCATGCAATTTCAAAAAAATTCCTACGATCATGCAAGATCTATCAAGGAGATGCATAGTAACGAGACAGGAAGAGTGTGTCCACGTACCCCCGTAGACCGAATGCGGAAGCATTAGGTTAACACGATTGATGTAGTCGAACGTCTTCACAATCCAACCAATCCAAGTACCGAAGGTACGGCACCCCCGTGTTCAGCACACGTTCAGCTCGATGATGTCCCTCGAACTCTTGATCCAGTAGAGGTTCGAGGGAGAGTTCTGTCAGCACGACGGCGTGGTGACGGTGATGTTGATGTGATCCGCGCAAGGCTTCGCCTAAGCACTACGATGCTATGACCAGAGGAGTACACTACGGAGGGGGCACCGCACACGGCTAAGAGAACAATTGATGTGCCTTTGGGGTCCCCCCCCCCCGCCCCCGTATATAAAGGATACGGGGAGGAGGTGGCCGACTAGGAGGAGGCGCGCCAAGGGGGGAGTCCTACTAGGACTCGACTCCTAGTAGGATTCGGCTCCCCTTCCTTCCAACGGAGAGGGGGAAAGGGGAAAGAGGGGAGAGGGAGAAGGAAAGGGGGGCGAAAGTGCAACTATCCCTAGGTGGTTTTGGTAATTCATAACAACATATAGCTCATTGAGCTAATGCTATTCCAAGATGATTATTTCAGGAAAGCTCAATGATTGGCATGGCATGGATGTGAAAGTGGAACCCTCAAAATGCTAAGGACAAAGGATTGGCTCAAGCTCAAAAGCTCAAGACTCTTCATTTTATATTTTAGTGATCCAAGATCACATTGAGTCTTTAGGAAAAGCCAATACTATCAAGGAGGGATGAGGTGTTGCTTAATGAGCCTCTTGCTTCATGTGCTTAGTGATATGCTCCAAAACCCTCAACTACTTTCCCATATCCACATATGACCTAAACCCTAAGCCAAACTCGGTCCTACCAATTCTTCCTATCCGGCGCCACCGAGTTTCATTTGTCATAAGCCACTGCCAAACCCTAGCAATTCGGTTCTACCGATAGGGATCTCGGTCTCACCGAGATGGGATTGCAAACTCTCCGTTTCCCTTTGGTAACTTTTTGGTCTCACCGAAAGAGTCAATCGGTCCCACCGAGATTGCAATGTAAATTCAGTGTTTCCTTTTTGTAACTTTTCGGTCTCACCGAAAGAGCAAATCGGTCCCACCGAGTTTGCCTGACCAACTCTCTGGTTAGCTAATTACCAAAATTGGTCTCACCGAGTTTTTGTAATCGGTCTCACCGAGATTATGTTATGCCCAAACCCTAACCATATCGGTCCTACCGAGTTGCATGTCAGTCCCATCGAAAATCTCTAACGGTCACTAGGTTTACATTTTCGGTCCAACCGAGTTTGTTGATTCGGTCCCACCGAGATTGGAAAACTGTGTGTAACAATTGGATTTTGTGTGGAGGCTATATATACCCCTCCACCTCCTCTTCATTTATGAAGAGAGCCATCAGAAGACATACACAATTCCTACTCATATGTTCTGAGAGAGAACCACCTACTCATGTGTTGAGACCAAGATATTCCATTCCTACCATATGAATCTTGATCTCTAGCCTTCCCAAGTTGCTTTCCACTCAAATCTTCTTTCCACCAAATCCAAATCCTATGAGAGAGAGTTGAGTGTTGGGGAGACTATCATTTGAAGCACAAGAGCAAGGAGTTCATTACCTACACACCATTTGTTACTTCTTGGAGAGTGGTGTCTCCTAGATTGGCTAGGTGTCACTTGGGAGCCTCCGACAAGACTGTGGAGTTGATCCAAGGAGTTTGTAAGGGCAAGGAGATCGCCTACTTCGTGAAGATCTACCGCTAGTGAGGCAAGTCCTGTGTGGGCGATGGCCATGGTGGGATAGACAAGGTTGCTTCTTCGTGGACCCTTTGTGGGTGGTTGCTTCTTCGTGGACCCTTTGTGGGTGGAGCCCTTTGTGGACTCGCGCAACCATTACCCTTTGTGGGTGGAGCCCTTTGTGGACTCGCGCAACCGTTACCCTTTGTGGGTCGAGCCCTTTTTGGACTCGCGCAACCGTTACCCTTTGTGGGTTGAAGTCTCCATCAACGTGGATGTAGGATAGCACCACCTATCCGAACCACGGGAAAAACATCAGTGTCTCCAATTGCGTTTGAATTCTCCAAACCCTTCTCCTTACATTCTTGCAAGTTGCATGCTTTACTTTCCGCTGCCAATATACTCTTTGCATGCTTGCTTGAATTGTGTGATGATTGCTTGACTTGTCCTATAATAGCTAAAATCTGCCAAGAACTAAAATTGGGAAAAGGTTAAGTTTTTATTTGGTCAAGTAGTCTAATCACCCCCCCTCTAGACACAAGCTCAAGATGATCTTCCACCACAAGACTACAAGCAAAAAGGCAAGGACAAGCTTCAAGAGCAAATTGATGCATTTGAAGAAGCTCCTAAGACCTTAGTCAAGTGGATTCCCAAGACTACTTCAAGTTTCACTTCATCAAGTACGACTACAACTCCAAGGATTCCCATCAAGATGGTGTGGATCCAAAAGAAGAAGAACTAGAGAGTTCTTGAGGGTGACTCCGCCAACATACTTCACTCTTATCATTTTGGCAAGAACAAGTGCAATCAACTTCCACATCTTACACTAGTTCAAGGAGTCACAAACCCTCTTGTTGGTAAGACAAGGGACAAGGTAACCTAAAAGTTTGCATGGACATCATCTTGTGTGTGCATCACTCTATGTCTATGGATATCCTTGTTTGTTCCCTGTGGGACTAACCCATGTAGGTATTGAAAGTGCAATTCACTCAAATGGATAGCTCCAAAGTGATCTACATCAACATTGAGCATCCACATCTTCAACATCTACATGAAGTCATCATCGACAAAACCCGAGGTTAGTTCATCCCTCTAAAGGGGGATATCACATCTAGGGGGAGCTTTACTCTAAGACTTGAGCTAAAGCAACTCTAAAGATGTGAACACAACAATGCTTTATGTAAAAGTGGTAACCCCACTTGAGCTAAAACGATGAGTATGACCTATGATCAAGTGTTCTCACTTGACTCCTAAGTCAATATACTCATATATAGATGACCTTGTCATCGCAAATTGCTTGGTAGATGCTAGAATTGGTTGTGCATGCCTTGTCACATATTTCATTTGCCATCTTATTGTGTGGGCATGCTGGTTGCATATTTTACTCATTCGAGGACATCCACTTGTTGTTTTGATTGTTTGGTTTTATTTCCTTTTGCCAAGTGGATGGAAAAGAATGCCTAAGAACCTCCTCTAGCTATCTATGCTTTTCTCGTCTCAAACTCTATTCATGCTGCATCACAAAATTTGATCAAGTCAGATTTGAACCACTCCATGTGAGGAGCGCTCGGAGTCCCCGATTCGTCATAGACTTAAACTTCCAAAACCTCTTTATGATTCTCGGTCTGACCGATACCCCACTTTCGGTCCTACCAAGATCATTAAGTTGATCTAGGTTTTCGATCTCGATGCAACCGATTTGAACATTTCGGTCACACCGAGTTTCAATAACTGCTTGCAATTATGAATCTCGGTGCCACCGAGTTGTTCCACTCGGTCACACCGACAGGGTCGGGCTATATATAGTCACGGGCAAAATTTGGAAATTTCTCCGAAACCCTTCGCCCGCGCGATAGCCTGCTCTGCCAACGTGGTCTCCGGATCGTCTCCTCGCCGCCAGCCGCCTCTAGTCACTGGTCTCCGTCGCCGTCAACGGGAATTCTACCTCACCGTTGCCGCCGTAGCGAGTCTCCGCCGAACTAGGGTATGGACTCGATCTTTGTGCTATTCCCCAATCCAATTCTTAGCACATTGTGATCATCATGATTCTTGCCACGATTGAAACACTCCTATCCAGTCAATGCGCTCGTAGATTAGGTTTGATTCGAAAATTTTAGGGTTAGGTTTCCGCCGAAACCATCTCGGACCCACCGAGTTGAAAAACTCGGTCCCACCGATTTGGCTTATGCCATTGCACAAGTGAGACTCGGTCTGACCGAGAATTTTTTATCGGTGTGACCGATTTTGGAACTCTGTGAAACCCTAGCAGTCTCGGTGCCACCGAACTGTGACTCGGTCCAACCGAGTTCACTAGTTTAGGTTCCAAAACTGCTTCGGTATCACCGAGTTTGAAAATCGGTAGATCCGGGATGATTTCAGTGGGAAACTAAAACCAAGTTTTTGGATCATTCTTTTGCAAAAATCTCTGCATTTTGTGATGCTCATCTATTCTACCTCATCTATAAACTGTTCACAGGGTCAGCAGTCAGCTTGTTCAACATGTCAGATCAGAGTGACAGCTAGAATGTGTCAGAACAGACAGTGGTGATGAGTGAGGGCACTAGTCCCTCCAGCTCTTCAGATGATGGCAGCAGAAGTACCCCAAGCAATCTGCCAAAAGCTGCCACTCGACAGAGGAAGAAGAGAACTTCAGATTCTGAAGATGAAGATTATGTGGCAGAGGAAGAGGCCACATCAAAGAGAGTTGAGCCAGCTCAAGGCACAAAGCCAGGACTGAAGATCAAAAGGCCAACAGGCAGGCAGCCTATGTCAAAGGCTAGAGCTTCAACTGAAAAGCCTGCAACCAAAGAGCCAGTTGCTGCTGAAGGCAAGAAGAGGAAGGAAAGGGTCAAGAAGACCGTAGCCAGAGTGCTTGGAAAGGCTTCCATCATGGAAGAGGAAGAGGAAGAAGAGGTTGCTGCACCAGCACCTAAGGCACCCAAGCTAATGGGTGATGCTATAAAATCAGGGGCTACTGCATCTAAGCCCAAGGAAGTTGCTGCTGAAGGCAAGAAGAGGAAGGAAAGGGTCAAGAAGACCGTAGCCAGAGTGCTTGGAAAGGCTTCCATCATGGAAGAGGAAGAGGAAGAAGAGGTTGCTGCACCAGCACCTAAGGCACCCAAGCTAATGGGTGATGCTATAAAATCAGGGGCTACTGCATCTAAGCCCAAGGCTGCATCAAAGGTCAAGACAGCACCAAAGAGAAATACAAGGAGCATACCTGCTGCTGAGAAGAACAAGGCCCCAGTGCCTGAAGCTGTTGAAGAAGAGGATGAAGAGCAAGTTCTTAGAAAGCTCAAGCCCAAGATCCCAGACCACAACGATGCTCATCCTATGGCTGAGGATATGAAGCTCAGAAGAGACTCAGGGCTCAGGAAGTGGAGAGAAGCTGATCCGTATGCTTCAAGGAGAAGGACTGCTATGGATTACAGATTTCACACAAAGGAACAACAAGATTTCTATGAGACAGTACTGCTTGACAAGAAGCCCATTGTTTGTGACATGAGATGGGTCGACTGGACCTACATGAAGGAAAATGAGGAACACTACCCTGGAGTGTATGACAGCTTTAGTGCGTGTGGAGTTGCAGACTTTGTTGGGCAGAAGCTCACAAAGTGGAACAAGGAGCTAATCATGCAGTTCTACTCCACAGCACACTTCTACCCAGATGGTAGGATCACATGGATGTCTGAAGGTACAAGGTACCAATCAACTGTTGAAGAATGGCAAAGTTGATTCATGCCCCAGAGGAGCAAGCAGATGACTTGGACATTTATGCCAAGAAGAAGATGGACCACAACTCAATGTCCAACATGTACAAGGAAATTCCCAATGAAGCTCTTGATACTTTCAAGTTTGGGTCTGTGCATTATCTTCTGTCAGGGCTGCCTACTATAAATTGGATATTGAGGCACACTCTCTTGCCCAAGTCTGGAGATCACAAGATGATCCAAGGCCATGCAATCAATTTGCTTCATGTATTTGATGTACCTCAGAAATTCAAAGTCATGAGCTTCATAGTAGAGACTATCAAGAGGACTGCAGCAGACCAGAAGAGGAGCTGTGGATATGCCCCACAGGTTCAGGAGCTCATCAACTCCAAGATGGGCACGGGCATATACTCATTGGACAAGGAACACCTGCCCGTCCGTCCAGATTTTGAGGACAATCAAGTTGTGATGACTAAAAATGAACCATCGTCTGCCCAAGCACAAGCAAAGAAGGAGAAGGCAAGGAAGGAGAAAGCTGCCGAGATGCCAACTCAAAAGGAGGCATCTGAGTATTTCTTGAAGAGCAAACAAGAGCAGCTTGGTTACCTGATTGCATCCACCCTGCGGATTGAGAAAGGACTAGCCACCCTAACTCCAAGCCAGGCAAGCCTAGAGAGAATCATGGAACAAAAGTTCTATGACTTGGATGTCAAGGTGACAGAGATTCAGACTGCAGTGGAGCAGCTCCAGGATGACATGCAGGAGAGGAGAGGCAGGACTACCACTGATGCTTTTGCCAGAGTGCCATGAGGTCCGAGGTCGTCTGCCGTGCCAGTTGCTGACACCAGAGCCACCACTTCTGCACCAGCTACAGCCTCAGTTCCACCAGCTCCAGCATCTACTTAAGCTCCAACTCTAGCGTCTACTTCAGCGTCTACAGAAGCCTTCGTACTTGGAGTGATCCGGACTTAGCACTATGCATTTTCTAGGAACTTTTTGGTAACTTGTTGCCAAAGGGGGAGAAAAATGTATAGATCATAGGCTTCAAGAGAAAGAGAGTGTTGCCCTTTTCTCTCTTGCTTTATTTGGTGGTTTCTCGAACTTGTTTGCTTTTGAGTGCTTGAGATACTACGTCATTATCTGTGAGACATTGATGATCATGTGTTTGATCATAAGCTACACTTAATGCTTGCTCAATGCTATTATCTTATCTATCTTATGTGATCATTCACTTTTCTTGGTGATGAGTGCATGTATTTCATTCTTATCATTTTAAGCGCTCCATCAAGATGTATGTGACATGGAAGAGTAACCCATGACTCTAACTCCTTGTGCATTTGCAGTCCAAAGCAAATTTTAAATATGCACAAATTTAGGGGGAGCTCTTACTTATCACATACTTCTCAAAGCGACGATATATTTCATGCTTATTATCATTTGTTGAAGCTTTGATCTATATGTTGTCATCAATTACCAAAAAGGGGGAGATTGAAAGTGCAACTATCCCTAGGTGGTTTTGGTAATTCATAACAACATATAGCTCATTCAGCTAATGCTATTCCAAGATGATTATTTCAGGAAAGCTCAATGATTGGCATGGCATGGATGTGAAAGTGGAACCCTCAAAATGCTAAGGACAAAGGATTGGCTCAAGCTCAAAAGCTCAAGACTCTTCATTTTATATTTTAGTGATCCAAGATCACATTGAGTCTTTAGGAAAAGCCAATACTATCAAGGAGGGATGAGGTGTTGCTTAATGAGCCTGTTGCTTCATGTGCTTAGAGATATGCTCCAAAACCCTCAACTACTTTCCCATATCCACATATGACCTAAACCCTAAGCCAAACTCGGTCCTACCGATTCTTCCTATCCGGCGCCACCGAGTTTCATTTGTCATAAGCCACTGCCAAACCCGAGATGGGATTGCAAACTCTCTGTTTCCCTTTCGTAACTTTTCGGTCCAACCGAAAGAGCGAATCGGTCCCACCGAGATTGCAATGTAAATTTAGTGTTTCCTTTTTGTAACTTTTCGGTCTCACCGAAAGAGCAAATCGGTCCCACCGAGTTTGCCTGACCAACTCTCTGGTTAGCTAATTACCAAAATCGGTCTCACCGAGTTTGTCTAATCGGTCTCACCGAGATTACGTTATGCCCAAACCCTAACCATATCGGTCCTACCGAGTTGCATGTCAGTCCCACCGAAAATCTCTAACGGTCACTAGGTTTACCTTTTCGGTCCGACCGAGTTTGTTGATTTGGTCCCACCGAGATTGGAAAACTGTGTGTAACGGTTGGATTTTGTGTGGAGGCTATATATACCCCTCCACCTCCTCTTCATTTGTGAAGAGAGCCATCAGAACACATACACAATTCCTACTCATATGTTCTGAGAGAGAACCACCTACTCATGTGTTGAGACCAAGATATTCCATTCCTACCATATGAATCTTGATCTCTAGCCTTCCCAAGTTGCTTTCCACTCAAATCTTCTTTCCACCAAATCCAAATCCTATGAGAGAGAGTTGAGTGTTGGGGAGACTATCATTTGAAGCACAAGAGCAAGGAGTTCATTACCTACACACCATTTGTTACTTCTTGGAGAGTGGTGTCTCCTAGATTGGCTAGGTGTCACTTGGGAGCCTCCGACAAGATTGTGGAGTTGAACCAAGGAGTTTGTAAGGGCAAGGAGATCGCCTACTTCGTGAAGATCTACCTCTAGTGAGGCAAGTCCTGTGTGGGCGATGGCCATGGTGGGATAGACAAGGTTGCTTCTTCGCGGACCCTTTGTGGGTGGTTGCTTCTTCGTGGACCCTTTGTGGGTGGAGCCCTTTGTGGACTCGCGCAACCGTTACCCTTTGTGGGTGGAGCCCTTTGTGGACTCGCGCAACTGTTACCCTTTGTGGGTGGAGCCCTTTTTGGACTCGCACAACCGTTACCCTTTGTGGGTTGAAGTCTCCATCAATGTGGATGTAGGATAGCACCACCTATCCGAACCACGGGAAAAACATCCGTGTCTCCAATTGCGTTTGAATTCTCCAAACCCTTCTCCTTACATTCTTGCAAGTTGCATGCTTTACTTTCCGCTGCCAATATACTCTTTGCATGCTTGCTTGAATTGTATGATGATTGCTTGACTTGTCCTATAATAGCTAAAATCTGCCAAGAACTAAAATTGGGAAAAGGTTAAGTTTTTATTTGGTCAAGTAGTCTAATCACCCCCCCTCTAGACATACTTTCGATCCTACAGGGGGCCGCTCCCCCACCCCTTGTCCAATTTGGATTCGGCAGGGGGGAGGCGCGCGCCACCCCTTGTGGCCTCCCTCTCGCCACTATGGCTCATGAGGCCCATTAAGTTTCCCGGGGGGTTCTGGTAACCTCCCGGTACTCTGAAAAATCCCCGAATCTCATCGGAACCATTCTGGTGTCCGTATATAACCTTCCAATATATCAATCTTTAACTCTCGACCATTTAGAGACTCCTCGTCATGTCCGTGATCTAATCTGGGACTCTAAACAAACTTTGGTCACCAAAACACATAGCTCATAATACAAATCGTCATCGAACGTTAAGCGTGCGGACCCTACGAGTTCAAGAACTATGTAGACATGACCGAGACACATCTCCGGTCAATAACCAATAGCGGAACCTGGATGCTCATATTGGGTCCTACATAGTCTTTGAAGATATTTATTGGTTAAACTGCATAATAACATACATCATTCCCTTTGTCATTGGTATGTTACTTGCCCGAGATTCGATCGTCGGTATCATCATACCTAGTTCAATCTCATTACCACCAAGTCTCTTTACTCGTTTTGTAATACATCATCCCACAACTAACTCATTAGTCACATTGCTTGCAAGGCTTATAGTGATGTGCATTACTGAGAGGGCCCAGAGATACCTCTCCGATACTCGGAGTGACAAATCCTAATCTTGATCTATGCCAACCCAACAAACACCTTCAGACACACCTCTAGAGCATCTTTATAATCACCCAGTTACGTTGTGACGTTTTATAGCACGCAAGGTGTTCCTCCGGTATTCGGGAGTTGCATAATCTCATAGTTAGAGGAATATGTATAAGTCATGAAGAAAGCAATAGCAATAAAACTAAATGATCATAATGCTAAGCTAACGGATGGGTCTTGTCCATCACATAATTCTCTAATGATGTGATCTCATTCATCAAATGACAACACATGTCTATGGTCAGGAAACTTAACCATCTTTGATTAACGAGCTAGTTAAGTAGAGGCATACTAGGGACACGATGTTTTGTCTATGTATCCACACATGTATCAAGCTTTCGGTTAGTACAGTTCTAACATGAATAATAAACATTTATCATGATATAAGGAAATGTAAAATAACAACTTTATTATTGCCTCTAGGGCATATTTCCTTCAGTCTCTCACTTGCACTAGAGTCAATAATCTAGTTTACATCGCCATGTGATTTAACACCAATAGTTCACATCTTTATGTGATTAATACCCATATTTCACATCGCCATGTAACAACACCCAAAGTGTTTACTAGAGTCAATAATCTAGTTCACATCGATATGTGATTAACACCCAAAGAGTACTAAGGTGTGATCATGTTTTGCTTGTGAGAGAAGTTTAGTCAGCGGTTCTGCCACATTTAGATATGTATGTATTTTGCAAATTTTCTATGTCTACAATGCTCTGCATGGAGCTACTCTAGCTAATTGCTCCCACTTTTAATATGTATCCAGATCGAGACTTAGAGTCATCTGGATTAGTGTCAAATCTTGCATCGACATAACTCTTTATGAAGAACTCTTTATCTTTATCACCTCTATAACCGAGAAGTATTTCCTTAGTCCTCTTAGGTAACTAAGGATAACTTTGACTAATGTCCAGTGATCCACTCCTGGATCACTATCGTACCCCTTGCCAAACTCATGGTAAGGTACACAATAGGTCTGGTACACAGCATAGCATAATTTATAGAACCTATGGCTGAGGCATAGGGAATGACTTTCATTCCCTCTATATATTCTGTTGTGGTCGGGTTTTGAGTCTTACTCAACTTCACACCTTGTAACACAGGTAATAACCCTTTCTTTGATTGATCCATTTTGAACTCTTTCAAAATCTTGTCAAGGTATGTGCTTTGTGAAAGTCCTATCAAGCGTTTTGATCTATCACTATAGATCTTGATGCTCAATATATAAGCAGCTTCACCGAGGTCTTTCTTTGAAAAATTCCTTTCAAACACTCCTTTATGCTTTCCAGAAAATTCTACAAAATTTCTGATCAACATTATGTCATTCACATATACTTATTAGAAAGGTTGTAGTGCTCCCACTCACTTTCTTGTAAATACAGGTTTCACCATAAGTCTATATAAAACCGTATGCTTTGATCATCTTATCAAAGTGTATATTCCAACTCCGAGATGCTTGCACCAGTCCATAGATGGATCGCTGGAGTTTGCATACTTTGTTAGCACCTTTTAGGATCGACAAAACCTTTTGGTTGCATCATATACAAGTCTTCTTTAAGAAATCCATTAAGGAATGCAGTTTTGACATCCATTTGCCAGATTTCATAAAATGCAGCAATTACTAACATGATTCGGACAAACTTAAGCATCGCTATGAGTGAGAAAATCTCATCATATTCAACATCTTGAACTTGTCAAAAACCTTTTGCGACAAGTCAAGCTTTGTAGATAGTAATACTACCATCAGCGTCCTCTTCCTCTTGAAAATCCATTTATTCTCATTGGCTTGTTGGTCATTGGGCAAGTCAACCAAAGTCCATACTTTGTTCTCGTACATGGAGCCCATCTCAGATTTCATGGCCTCAAGCCATTTCGCGGAATCTATGCTGATCATCGCTTCCTCATAGTTCGTAGGTTCGTCATGGTCTAGTAACATGACTTCCAGAACAGGATTACCGTACCACTATGGTGCGGAACGTGCTCTAGTTGAACTACGAGGTTCAGTAGTAACTTGATCCGAAGTTTCATGATCGTTATCATTAACTTCCTCACTAGTTGGTGTAGGCATCACGGGAACGATTTTCTGTGATGAGCTACTTTCCAATTCGAGAGAAGGTACAATTACCTCATCAAGTTCTACTTTCCTCACATTCACTTCTTTCGAGAGAAACTCCTTCTCTAGAAAGGATCCATTCTTAGCAACAGAGATCTTGCTTTCGGATCTATGATAGAAGGTGTACCCAACAGTTTCTTTTGGGTATCATATGAATACGCACTTCTCCGATTTGGATTCGAGCTTATCAGGCTGAAGCCTTTCAATATAAGCATAGCAACCCCGAACCTAAAGAAATGACATCTTAGGTTTCTTGCCAAACCACAGTTCATATGGTGTCGTCTCAACGGATTTAGATGGTGCCCTACTTAACGTGAATGCAGCTGTCTCTAATGCATAACCCCAAAATGATAGTGGTAAATCAGTAAGAGACATCATAGATCACACCATATCCAATAAAGTACGGTTACGACGTTCGGACACACCATTACACTGTGGTGTTCCAGGTGGCGTGAGTTGTGAAACTATTCCACATTGTTTTAAATGAAGGCCAAACTCGTAACTTAAATATTCGCCTCTACGATCAGATTGTAGAAACTTTATTTTCTTGTTACAATGATTCTCTACTTCACTCTAAAATTCTTTGAACTTTTCAAATGTTTCAGCCTTGTGTTTCATTAAGTAGACATACCCATATCTGCTCAAATCATCTGTGAAGGTTAGAAAATAATGATACCCGCCGCGAGCCTCAACACTCATCGGACCGCATACATCGGTATGTATTATTTCCAATAAGACAGTGGCTCGCTCCATTGTTCCGGAGAACGGAGTCTTAGTCATCTTGCACATGACGCATGGTTCGCAAGCATAAAATGATTCAAAATCAAGTGTTTCCAGAAGTCCATCCGCATGGAGTTTCTTCATGCGCTTTACACCAATATGACCTAAACGACAGTGCCACAAGTGTGTTGCACTATCATTATCAACTTTGCATTTTTTGGCATTAATATTATGAATATGTGTATCACTACGATCGAGATTCAATAAATCATTTATATTGAGTGTATGACCATAGAAGGTTTTATTCATGTAAACAGAACAACAATTATTATCTAACTTGCATGAATAACCGTATCACAATAAACATGATCCAATCATATTCATGCTCAACGCAAACACCAAATAACATTTATTTAGGTCCAACACTAATCCCTAAGGTAGAGGGAGTGTGCCATGGTGATCGTATCAACCTTGGAATCACTTCCAACACACATCATCACTTCGCTCTTAACTAGTCTCTATTCATTCTGCAACTCCTGTTTTGAGTTACTAATCTTAGCAACTGAACCAGCATCAAATACACTGGGGTTACTATGAACACTAGTAGAGTACATATCAATAACATGTATATCAAATATATCCTTGTTCACTTTGCCATCCTTCTTATCCGCCAAATATTTAGGGTAGTTTCGCTTCCAGTGACCATTTCCTTTGCACCAGAAGCACTCAATTTTAGGCTTAGGTCTAGCTTTGGGCTTCTTCATGGGAGTGGCAACCTTCTTGCCATACTTCTTGAAGTTCCCTTTCTTTCCTTTGCCCTTTTACTTGAGACTAGTGGTCTTGTCGACCATCAACACTTGATGCTCTTTCTTGATTTCTACCTTCGCTGATTTTAGCATCGTGAAGAGCTCGGGAATCATTTTCGTCATCCCTTGCATATTATAGTTCATCACGAAGTTCTTGTAGCTTGGTGATAGTGACTAGAGAACTCTGTCAATCACTATCTTATCTGGAAGATTAACTCCCACATTATTCAAGCGATTGTACTACCCAAACATTCTGAGTACATGCTCACTGGCCGAGCCATTCTCCTCCATCTTGTAGGCAAAGCACTTGTCGGAGGTCTCTAACCTCTCGACATGGGCATGAGTCTGAAATACCAATTTCAACTCTTGGAACATCTCATATGCTCCATGGCGTTCAAAACATTTATAAAGTCCTAGTTCTAAGTCGTAAGCATGGTGCACTAAACTATCAAGTAGTCATCATACTGAGCTTGTCAAACATTCATAACATCTGCATTTGCTCCTGTAATAGGTCTGTCACCTAGAAGTGCATCAAGGACAAAATTCTTCTGTGCAGCAACGAGGATAATCCTCAAATCATGGACCCAGTCCAAATCATTGCTACTATCATCTTTTAACTTAGTTTTCTCTAGGAACATATCAAAATAAAACAAGGGAGTTATACACGAGCTATTGATCTATAACATAGATATGCAAATACTATCAGGACTAAGTTCATGATAAATTAAGTTTAATTAATCATATTACTTAAGAACTCCCACTTAGATAGATATCCCTCGAGTCATGTAAATGATCACGTGATCCATATCAACTAAACCATGTCTGATCATCACGTGAGATGGAGTAGTTTTCAATGGTGAACATCTCTATGTTGATCATGTCTACTATATGATTCATGTTCGACCTTTCGGTCTCAAGTGTTCCAAGGCCATGTCTGTACATGCTAGGCTAGTCAAGTTTAACCTGAGTATTCCGCATGTGCAAAACTGTCTTGCACCCATTGTATGTGAATGTAGAGCTTATCACACCCGATCATCATGTGGTGTATCGGCATGATGAACTGTCGCAACGGTGCATACTCAGGGAGAACACTTATACCTTGAAATTTCAGTGAGGGATCATCTTATAATGCTACTGCCGAACTAAGTAAAATAAGATGCATAAAAGATAAACATCAAATGCAATCAAAATATGTGACATGATGCGGCCATCATCATCTTGTGCCTTTGATCTCCATCTCCAAAGCGCCGTCATGACCTCCATCGTCATCGGCTTGACACCTTGATCTCCATCGTAGCGTCGTGGTCGTCTTGCCAACTATTGCTTCTACAACTATCGCTAACGCATAGTGATAAAGTAAAGCAATTACATGGCGTTTGCATTTCATACAATGAAGCGACAACCATAAGGCTCCTGCCAGTTGCCGATAACTAAACATGATCATCTCATACAATAATGTATATCACATCATGTCTTGACCATATCACATCACAACATGCCCTGTAAAAACAAGTTAGATGTCCTCTACTTTGTTGTTGCAGGTTTTATGTGGCTGCAACGGGCTTCTAGCAAGAACTATTCTTAACTACGCATCAAAACCACAATGATTTTTCATCAATTGTGTTGTTTTAACCTTCAACAAGGACTGGCCGTAGTCAAATTCGATTCAACTTAAGTTGGAGAAACAGACACCCGCCGGCCACCTGTGTGCAAAGCACGTCGGTAGAACCGATCTCATGAATGTGGTCATGTAATGTTTGTCTGGGCCGCTTCATCCAACAATACCGCCGAATCAAAATAAGACGTTGGCAGTAAGCATTAGAACTATTATCGCCCACAACTCATTGTGTTCTACTCGTGCATACCATCTACGAATAGACCTGGCTTGGATTCCACTGTTGGGGAACATAGCATGCAATTTCAAAAAAATTCTACGATCATGCAAGGTCTTTCTAGGAGATGCATATCAACAAGAGGGGAAGAGTGTTCCACGTACCCTCGTAGACCGAAAGCGGAAGCGTTAGGTTAACGCGGTTGATGTAGTCCAACGTCTTCACGATCCAACTGATCCAAGTACCGTACGTACGGCACCTCCGTGTTCAGCACACGTTCAGCTCATTGACGTCCCTCGAACTCTTGATCCAGTAGAGGTTCAAGGGAGAGTTCCGTCAGCACGACGGTGTGGTGACGGTGATGGTGATGTGATCCATGCAGGGCTTCGCCTAAGCACTACGACGCTATGACCAGAGGAGTAAACTCTGGAGGGGGGAACCGCACATGGCTAAGAGAACAATTGATGTGCCTTTGGGGTGCCCCCCGCCCCCGTATATAAAGGAGATGGGGAGTAGGTGGCCGGCCAGGAGGAGGCGCGCCGAGGGGGGAGTCCTACTAGGACTCCACTCCTAGTAGGAACCGGCCCTCCTTCCTTCCAACGGAGAGGGGTAAAGGGGAAAGAGGGGAGAGGGAGATGGAAAGGGCCGGCCGTGCCCCCACCCCTTGTCTAATTCGGATTGGGTAGGGGGGAGGGACACGCCACCTCTTGTGGCCTTCCTCCATCTCTCCACTATGGCCCATGAGGCCCATTAACTTTCCCGGGGGGTTCCGGTAACCTCCCGGTACTCCAAAAATCCCTGAATATCTTCAGAACCATTCTGGTGTCCGTATATAACCTTCCAATATATCAATCTTTACCTCTCAACCATTTCGAGACTCCTCGTAATGTCTGTGATCTCATCCGGGACTCAGAACAAACTTCGGTCACCAAAACACACAACTCATAATACAAATCGTCATTGAACGTTAAGCGTGCGGACCCTACAGGTTCGAAAACTATGTAGACATGACCGAGACACATCTCTGGTCAATAACCAATAGCGGAACCGGGATGCTCATATTGGTTCCTACATATTCTACGAAGATCTTTATCGGTCAAACCGCATAACAACATACGTCATTCCATTTGTCATCGGTATGTTACTTGCCCGAGATTCGATCGTCGGTATCATCATACCTAGTTCAATCTTGTTACCGGCAAGTCTCTTTACTCGTTTGTAATACATCGTCCCGCAACTAACTCATTTGTCACATTGCTTGCAAGGCTTATAGGGATGGGCATTACTGAGAGGGCCCAGAGATACCTCTCCGATACTCGGAGTGACAAATCCTAATCTTGATCTATGCCAACCCAACAAACACCTTCGGAGACACCTTTAGAGCATCTTTATAATCACCCAGTTACTTTATGACGTTTGATAGCACACAAGGTGTTCCTCCGGTATTTGGGAGTTGCATAATCTCATAGTCAAAGCAATATGTATATGTCATGAAGAAGGAAATAGCAAAAAAACTAAACGATCATAATGCTAAGCCAACGGATGGGTCTTGTCCATCACATCATTCTCTAATGATGTGATCCCATTCATCAAATGACAACACATGTCTATGGTTAGGAAACTTAACCATCTTTGATTAACGAGCTAGTCAAGTAGAGGCATACTAAGGACACTCTGTTTGTCTATGTATTAACACATATACTAAGTTCTCGGTTAATACAATTCTAGCATGAATAATAAACATTTATCATGATTTAAGGAAATATTCCCGATGCGCTAGGTGTCTTCCAGTTATTTGCTGTTGTTGCCATGTCTTTTGCTTGCGTGTTGCATCTTGCCATGTCATCATCTGCATTGCATCTGCATATTTTCAAAACGTGCATTCATCCGGGTTCTCCCAGTTCTCTCCGTTGTCTGTTCTCAGCCCAATCACACTCGCACGCGCCCGCGGCACGTCTGAAATAGTATTTTATAAGTGGCTCGAAAATTTTCTCGGAATCGGTTGAAAGTTGGCGTGCGGTGTTGTTATGTTGTTAGTAGGTCGCCCGCCAAGTTTCAGTGCATTCGGAGTTCGTTTGACTCCCCAACGGATAACTATAGCGACAATATAATCGGTCTATCGTTGGACGTTTTCAGTCTCCGAAAACTGTTGCCGGGCTTTCCCTCTCTTTCCTCCCTAGACCGTCTACACAGTCCACTACCGACCGCTAGGCCCAACCTAAGCTCTCTCGTCGGCCCGCGGACCTCCTCGCGCGCGCGTCCGAAAGCTTCCCCGGACCCGACCCGGGCAATCATCACCGTTGCGTCCGGATCATCCCCAAACATCTACAAAACATCACCGTTTTCTTAATTGGACTCCCTAGCCTATTTTTCCTGACCATCCGATTTTAATTGAGGGCCCAGATGCACCCCAAATCCACTTGCTATATATACTTCAGGCCCAACCCTAAAAATTAGGAGGCTTGTCCCATCAGTCCAATCCCGCCGCCGCCACCTGGACTCGATCCATCTCGGGATCCATCCCCTCCTCCTCGATTTTAGCCACCAGCCACCCATCGCTCTCCATTTCTTCATCCATCGATCCAATCCACCCACCCCACCCGGCCGAACCAACCACCTCCTCGTTTTGCATCCCCGACCAACCAAGCAGCCCAGCCCCTCACGCTGCTCCTTCCTCGAGCAGGAGCTCAACCTGCTGCCGGCGATCACCACCGGCGACAAGAACAAGACCGCTACCCTGTTCCCCTTCCCCTTCTTTTCCCTCTCTGGTTTCCTCTCCCACTGCTCATCCCTCTACTTGTTTCCTTTGGACAGGGGACCTCCATGGACGAACGCCAAGGCTGTTGAGGGAGTCCTGGATTAGGAGGTCTCCGGACAGCCGGACTATCTCCATTGGCCGGACTGTTAGACTATGAAGATACAAGATTGAAGATCCGCGGAGACTTGATCTTCGACAGATTCGAGCCACAGCCGGGCACACCGCACTATCGCGATGGGTATGACCTAGCTCTGCCGCCGAACAGTACCCCAGAGGCCGCGCCCGCATCAGCTCCGACCCTTAGTTCGGAGCCAACTGCGCCAATCGAGGACGGGTGGTTAGACACCGCCTCAGGGGCTGCAGTCTCAATGGCGGTCGAGCCGAACACCTGCCTAACCCTCTGTGCAGCCCGTGACTCCAAGGTGCCGGACTCTTTTCCGGACTCCGAACCATCCGCACCCCTACCAATCGAATCCGATTGGGCGCCGGTCATGCAATTCACCGCCGCGGATATCTTTCAGCACTCGCCCTTTGGCGACATTCTGAATTCACTAAAGTCTCTCTCTTTGTCAGGAGAGCCCTGGCAGGATTATGGCCAACAGGATTGGGATACGGACGACGAAGAATTCGACGCCCACCCACCACCCACTTAATAGCCACTGTCGATGACTCAACCGACATGCTCGACTTCGACTCCGAAGACATCAACGGTATGGACGATGATGCGGGAGGCGAAGAGGAACCACCGCCCACAGGGCACTGGATGTCCACCTCATCATATGGCGTATACATGGTGGACACACCAAAAGAAGACGACGACGAGGAACGGAAGGACGCACCGAAGGCTTGTTCCCTCGAGAAGCAGTCAAAGCGGTGGCGCAAGCGCCGCCCCAAACCCCACCTCGGCAGAAACAACGATCATACAGACCCAGCGTTGGAGCAGGGCGAAACACTGCCGGACCACGACAATACGGAGAATCAAACCGAACAAACCAATTCTATCAAAGATAATAGTCCGGACGACATAACGCCGGACAGGCACCCGGAGCAGCAGAACGCCCGTCAAAGGCTTGTTGCCACCGCGAGGAGCCTGAAAAAGCAGAAGCAAAGGCTCAAGGTTGCGCAGAACACACTCCAAATCAGATGGAGCAAAGTACTCAATACATCAGCGAAGTACGGCGGCAATCGCCCCACCAAGAGCTACCCAAAGCAGAAGCTACGACCTGAATTCGATGAGGAGGCCTTAGATCCCCCACAACCAAAAATTAAAATAGCCATCTGGCCGGATAGACGACCTCACGGCCAACATAAAGCGGCAAGCAACGCCGCACATAAGCCAATACGCGGTCTACGCGAGGGATCGCATCAAAAGGACGGCGAAACCAGATCCATCTATGGACCACGCAAGCATGCTCCAGCATACGATGCAACACAACAAACACTCGAACAACGCGGTACACCCAGATATAGGGGTGCCGCACACCCCCTATGTTTCACCGATGAGGTGCTGGACCATGAATTTCCAGAGGGATTCAAACTCGTAAACATAGAGGCATACGACGGAACAACAGATCCTGGGGTCTGGATTGAGGACTATATCCTCCATATCCACATGGCTCGAGGAGATGATCTCCACGCCATCAAGTATTTACCCTCAAACTCAAAGGGCCAACTCGGCACTGGCTTAAAAGCCTCCCCGAAAACTGCATTGGAAGCTAGGAAGAGCTCGAAGACGCTTTTCGGGAAAATTTCCAAGGGACTTATGTCCGACCTCCGGACTTGGACGATTTGAGTCATATAACTCAATAGCCCAGAGAGTCAGCCCGAAAACTTTGGAACATGTTTCTTACTAAAAAGAACCAAATTGTCAACTGTCCGGACGCCGAAGCCTTCGCAGCTTTTAAGCATAGCATCCATGACGAATGGCTTGCCAGACACCTCGGCCAAGAAAAGCCGAGAACAATGGCAGCATTAATGAGCCTCATGACCCGCTTTTGCGCGGGTGAGGACAGCTGGCTAGCTAGATGCAGCACCAGTGACCCCAGTACATCTTAAGTTAGAGATGGAAACGGGAAATCACGGCGCAACAACAATAACAAATGCCGAAATAAAGAAGACAACACGAAGAGCACAGCAGTAAACGCCGGATTCAAAAGCTCTCGGCCAGGTCAGCAAAAGCCACCCTCTAAAGGCGCCAGAGACGAACTGTCCAGCCTAAACAAAATTCTGGACCAAATATGTCAGATCCATAGCACCCCTGGTAAACCCGCTAATCATACCCACAGAGAATGTTGGGTCTTCAAGTAGTCCGGCAAACTCAACGCCGTACACAAGGGGGAGGATACACCAAGCGAAGACGAGGATGAGCCTCTCAAGCGAGACACTGGGGACCAAAAGAAATTCCCACCAGAAGTCAAAAAAGTCAACGTGTTACACGTGATCAAAGGAAGAAACAAAACGGCACTCCTAGAAAAATATGCCCAAGGGCCTATCACCGCGAAGTCCTGCCACTGGTCGTCTCAACCGATCATTTTCGATCATCGTGATTACTCAGCAAGTATCCGGCGTGCAGGATGGGCTGCCCTGGTATTAGACCCAATAATTGACGGATACCACTTCACACGAGTCCTGATGGATGGTGACAGCAGTCTAAACCTGATATACCAGGACACAATCCGCGAAATGGGGATAGACCCAACAAAAATTCGCCATAGCAATACTACCTTTAAAGGAGTAACGCCAGGCCCAGGGGCTCATTGTACGGGCTCCCTGCTACTAAAGGTTATATTCGGCTTCCCCGATAACTTCCGTAGCGAACATTTAACCTTCCACATCGCTCCGTTCCAAAGTGGCTATCAAGCACTACTTGGACGCGAAGCTTTCACTCGCTTTAATGCAATACCGCATTACGCTTCCCTCACGCTCAAGATGCCCGGTCCACGTGGCATCATTACAGTGAATGGAAATATTGAGCGATCTTTGCGCGCCGAAGAGAGTGCGGCGGCCTTGGCAGCCGCACACTAAAAACGGCCTCACCAACTAAAGCATTTAAGAGGTCCTCAAGACCTCGGACATGGTTAGACGAGTCCGGCGCAGCCATATGTAATTCATACCGGATCGATGGTCACACCCCTATTACAAATACAAGGGGCTCAACGCGCGCAGACAACTGGCAATTTTTACTCATCTTGAATTATACATGGTTTTTTTAAAAAACTATCTTTTTGCATGACAACTTTTTCACCTAAGTTCCTCTCTTTTACAGATGATCATCGTGCTACACCCGTCCAGTATACGGCACAACGGAGACACAGGCGCAGACGTGCAGCAGGGACCCGCTCCAAGGATTCTTTTTAGATTAAGACCCTGCGTAAACCTTTTTTACTGTCTCTTGTTGATACATATCCACCGAATTTTCAGCACAATTGAGAAGGATGCTGACGTCTTGGCATGTGGCCACACCAGAATAATGCACGTACCTGGACACAAGGGGCTTCCTACAAAGGGCACTATTTAGGCCCGGTTTATACCATAAAGACCAAGTACCTTAGGGAGTGTTCGGCGTCGCGAGTTTGGCCTTATATGCATCAGCTCCGAATCATTGTCTTTGGTCAAATGTTGGGTTTGCCCGGCTCCTGGGTTTTGGTGCCTTACGTTCCGCTTTACCGGCTAAGGCAGCACCAGGAGAACTACTGCGATTGTGCCCTGGTTCATTCGGACGAGCACTCAGTAGAGAAAGCCGAAAACTGATTGTCATGATATAGCGTGAGACTGGTCAACCACTCGATGACCTATAGGGATGTTAGAATTCCTCCGCCTTAACGAAGGGCCGTTTCCCGGCCAGGCATGTACGGACCCCGAGATCGTGAGAGTGCGGAGCCACTAGGGGCTATCTAGTAGCCCCACTGTCAAACTCCTATGGCCAAGTGAAAGTGTTAAAGCATTATAGTCCGGTTGCCTCGTTCGCTGTGCTATCACCTCCTTAATAGGACCAAGACATTGGGTTAAGTGTGAACACGCGTTTTTTGTGAGCACCTCCGCATTATATGCATGGGGGCTGAAGCCGAAGACTGCAATCTTTCAGGTTATACACATGTATACATAAACGGCCGCACATGAGGCATCATATTACTTTTGGGCAAAGGTTTAAACACAGCCTTATAAAATTTCATAAAACATTGTGTTTACAATGGGAATACATGTCGCTCAAACATAATATTCTTCGAGCACTTGGCCTCTATCAGATGAGCACCCTCGAGAACCTCCTCGAAATAGTGCTCGGCAGCCACTCGGCCTATGGCCGAACCCTGTGCCGCAACAGTGGTAGCGTCCATCTCCGCCCAGTATGCTTTAACACGGGCAAGGGCCATCCGCGAGCCTTCTATGCACGCCGACCTCTTCATCGCATCAATGCGCGGCACCGCACCAAGGACCTGCTGCACTAAGCTAAAATAGCTATTCGGCTTTGGCCTTTCCGACCATAGCTGATCCACGACAGACCTCATGGCGAGTCCGGACAACCTATTTAGTTCGGCCCATTCGGCTAGCTGATCAGTCAAAGGAAGCGGACGCTCTGGAACGTTGAATTGCGACCAGAACAGCTTGTCCACCCCACGATCTGCTTGACCTTGGAAGTATTTGGCCGCATCGGCAGCGCTCGCCGCCAAGTCCATATATGCATCTGCCGAACTCCACAGCCGATCCAGAGGGGCATACCGTGGATCTCCGAACTTCCTCCGTAGCATGAAGGGCTTCCCAGCCGCAATATCCCCGGCTTCCCGCAGCTCCTCCTTCTTTGCTCTCATAGCAGAGCGGGTGTCTTTGTCCGCCATCGTGGCCTTCTCAAGGTCCGTTGCCTTCGCTCGGTTTTCTTTTTCAAGAAGCCGGCAACGGTCGGTAGTGTCTTTTAATTCTACGACCATCTTGGCCATCTTCTCTTTGCTCTCGCCATGTGCAGCCTTCTCGGCTTTCAACTCTTCGGCCGCCTTCAAAGCAGCCGCATTACTAATCCTCGCTTGTTCCTTGGCTCGGGCAAGTTCTGCCCGCAAGGTTTCCATAGCGGCAACTCCATATGCAGTCACAACATATTAAAGATACTGGCATCATGCTGCTCTTACTATGTGGCGTTCACCAGATAATAACACTTACCCTGTGCCTCGTCAAGCCTCTTGTTAACAAGCTCGATGTCGGCGTCTGCCGCATCCAGTTGCCGTTTTAATTTGGCAAACTCACTAGTCCGGCTAGCCACCGGAGCTTCCACCACCTGCACATAGGGGCAGTCTGGTTATTTCCTGGGACTGTGATCCTCTGTTCGCCGCCATTCTCATCGACAACCAGAGTCTCAGGGGATACTATCTACACAGGGCACACCTAACATGTGCAGTACTATCACATATTATCTCACGTACCTCAAAGCCTGTCAGTAGACTCACAAAAGCTTCATGTAATACGCTTTCGGTGGACGAGATTCTCTCCATCACCGTACGCATCAGCATACGGTGTTCTTCTGAGATGGCCGCTTGCCCCACCAACTCCCTCAGAACGTCCGACCGCACACCAGATGGTGTCGGATTCTTTTGTCTGCTCTCTTCGGGAGCCGGATGCTGGGGACTTCGGGGGTCTATGGGATTATCTTCTCACCTCACCGGATCCGGAGAGGCCCTCCGTGACGACACTTCGGGGTCACCCGCTTCTTGAGCGGAGGAGTCCGGGGGAGGCGTTTCGCCCTCCATCATCTCTGGAAGAAGATCTCCTGAAGACGAGCTCATCTGAGAGGGGCTAAGGCCCGAACTACATGATATATGCGGTGGTTATTTTCTCAAAAAAAGATAGCATACCTTTACTATTAAAGTATTTTGGATCACTTACGACTCATTGGAGGGCTGATCCCCCCGTGGACTTTGTGCGGCAAAAACACCCCCTGAGGCAGGACCCTCTGTGGGAGACTTCTTCTCCCGTTTGGAGGCTTCGGCTTCCAGATCCACGGAAGTAGTCCTTTTCCTCCCCCGATTGTCCTCCTTCGTGGAGATGCTCATTCCCTCGGTTGGAACGGGCAGCGATGGGGGCCCGCGTCCTCCCGTATTATCCCCCCCGGTATCTTCCTTCAAGAGCTCCGGGCAAGGTGCGACCTCGAGCATCTTTTCCAATACCGGATTTTCCAAACCCTCAGGGAGGGGGGCCAAACACCGAATCATCTTTGCCTTTGTTAGCTAGTCCTGGTCAAAAGGCGAACTCTCAGAAATAACTTCGTAGCGAATAAAAGACAATGTGTTCGGCCAGAGGATTTCTTACTTGTTCGGCGCCGCGGTTACTACTCAGGCCCACGTCCTCGGTAATATCCGGACACTCTACTTGAGGTCCAAAGAATGACTTGTACATCTCCTCGTGCGTCAGGCCGAGGAAACTTTGAATGGCACGTGGTCCCTCTGGGTTGAACTCCCACAAGCGAAGGGGCCGGCGTTTGCAAGGCTGGACTTGACGAACCAGCATAACTTGTATCACCGCAACCAAATTAAAATCTCCCTCGAAGAGATCTCAGATGCGGCTTTGTAGTATAGGCACGTCCTTGGCTGGACCCCAACTCAGACAACTGCTAATCCATGACATCAGTTATGGTGGGGGGCCCGAGCGGAAAGCAGGGGCAGCCGCCCACTTGGGACTTCTGGGAGCTGTGACATAAAACCACTCCCGCTGCCATAATTCGGACACCTCTGGGAAGTAACCTTTCGGCCATGGAGCTCCTGCCATCTTGCCTATTGATGCACCTCTGCACGCTGCCTGTTGCCCCTCGATCATCTTCGGCTTCACTTCAAAGGTCTTGAACCACAAGCCGAAGTGGGGGGTGATGCAAAGGAAGGCCTCGCACACGACAATAAATGTCGAGATGTGAAGAAAGGAGTCCGGAGCTAGATCATGGAAATCTAGCCCGTAATAGAACATCAAACCCCTGACGAAGGGATCCAGAGTGAGGCCTAGACCTCGGAGGAAGTGGGAGACGAACACGAAGTTCTCGTTGGGTTCGGGAGTAGGGACGATCTGCCCTCGAGCAGGCAGCCGATGCGAAACCTCGGCGGTCAGGTATCTGGCCTCCCTCAACTTCTTAATGTCCTCTTCCGTAACGGAGGAGGGCGTCCATCGGCCTTGAAGGCTGGATCCAGACATGATTGAAGATCCGGAGCACCTAAACCTGGGCTTTGGGTGTTAGAACTCGAGGCGGGGGAAGGGTTCGATTGAGCACGAGAGGGAAAAAAGCGAAAACCTTGTCCCTTTATAAAGAGGGTGAATATCAAGCGTCCTCTCCGTAGCCGTTTAGGACTTGCCTATAATCTAGGAGTCCTAGACACGGTTGGGTTACCCACACCCGTATTAATGAGAATCCCGTAATAAGGGGGCACGATCTCTGCTTTGACAAGACGTGTCAAAAAACTACCTCGCGTTATGTGCGGGGCTGGTTAAAAGAAACGGTTCGAATAATCACCAGGCCATGACATAACGTCACGCTGCCAAAACAAGCCAGCAAATTAGATCTGCGAAAATATTATTCTCTCTACGGTGGAATGTGGAACTTATTTCGGAGGGTCGGACACTATCCTCATATTCAAATTCTTCTGTGATGTATTCGGAGAAGGAACCTGCCTTGCAATGCCGAAGACAATAATGCGCGCCGGACTCATCGTCATTGAAGCCTGGTTCAGGGGCTACTGAGGGAGTCCTGGATTAGGGGGTCTCCGGACAGCCGGACTATCTCCATTGGTCGGACTGTTAGACTATGAAGATACAAGATTGAAGACTTTGTCTCGTGTCCGGATGGGCCTCTACTTGGCGTGGAAGGCAAGCTAGGCAATACGTATATGGATATCTCCTCCTTTGTAACCGACCTTGTGTAACCCTAACCCTCTCCAGTGTCTATATAAACCGAAGGGTTTCAGTCCATAGGACAACAACAATCATACCATAGGCTAGCTTCTAGGGTTTGGCCTCTCTGATCTCATGGTAGATCTACTCTTGTACTACCCATATCATCAATATTAATCAAGTAGGACGTAGGGTTTTACCTCCATCAAGAGGGCCCGAACCTGGGTAAAACTTCGTGTCACCTGCCTCCTGTTACCATCCAGCCTAGACGCACAGTTCGGGACCCCCTACCCGAGATCCGCCTGTTTTGACACCGACAGCTGCCAAGAGGATCCGGACGCCGCCGGCTTGCCTCGGCTCCACCTCCCCTCTCCAAATCTGCTCCGTTCCCGGCGCCCTCCGCCTCGCCTGTGACCTCCTCTACACCAGTTTCGGCGCCGACGCCCCATCCCCAAGGCTCCCTCTTCAGCCTCCTGCAGACCGCCGCTGCCTCTGCTTCAGGAAACCACGCCTTGCCGCCCTGGCAAGCATGGCCTCGCCTTCGCGCCTCCGACGACCGGCCTAGTCGTCACCGGCAACCCCAGGCAGGCCCCATCACGCCCCTAGCATCTCCCTCACCGTCTCTTTCTTCTCCACTTCCTCGTTTGCTTCTCTAAATTCCCTGTCTTCGTTCTTCAGGCAACAACCGACGTCGTGGACGCCAACCGCCAAGCCGTCGCCTTCCACCGCCGCCCTTGCATCGGATCCGGCCGGTTCCAGTGGTCCCTCGCCCCGCCGAGTCCCTTTGCTGCTTCTCTGCTCCGCGCTGCTGCCTCCAGGCGTCCATAGGAGGACGAACGCCTCCGCACCCCGCGTCTCATTCTGTCCAGGAACGAGCGATTGCGCCCGTTGACCTGGCCTCGTGGGCCTCGTCCCTGCCAGCAGCCTCCAAGCCCAGCACCCTCCATTGTCCCGGGCCTCAGCCCGTGGTGCACAGCCCAGCCATTTCATTGGCATGCCTTGTTTTTTCTGTTATGGAGGAATTTGTCTATATATCCAGAAATTACTTATTTGCAAAACAACCCTCATACTTCATGCATTTAATATCTCCACAACCGTGCATCGGATTAAAACAACTTATATACATAAACTGCCTAGAATTTTGTGTAGTTTCATAGTATGCCACTTTTATCCATGTTTAACATGTTTAAAATGATGTTTGCTTTAATTTCCTTAAATAACATGCTAAAATGATTTAATTCATAACTAATTAACCGTAGCTCGGATTTAATTAATCTTTATATGTAAATGGGGTAGAATTTTACCTAGTTTAACATGGTGACATTGCTTTGCATGTTTAACAACTATAAAATATGCTTTAGGGCAAAACAGCTGCAAATCTAATATATGCTCATGAGTATTTCTCCGGACTTGTTGCTTGTTGTTCCGGCCTCATTTAAATTTGCCTAGATAGGTAGTTTTCATATGCTCCACCTCTTGCCATGTTTAACAACATATAATATTGTTGGGTACCTAAACAAGAGTGAACTAAATAAGTTACATGGTGTTCCGTCAATATGCAATGGAGTGGCATATTGAGCTCCACTTAATTCGTAGGATTGTTTGTGCACTTTGCCATGACATGCCTCATTAAACCGAACATGCATCATACTTGGTTGTGCATCATGCCATGCTTATGTGATGTTTTTTTACTATGTTGCTTGCTTCTTTTCGGTGCTGCTTCTTCGGGTTAGTTCCGATAACGTCGCGTTTGTGAGGATCCGTTCGACTACGTCCGTTTGTCTTCTTCATGGACTCGTTCTTCTTCCTTGCGGGATCTCAGGCAAGATGACCATACCCTCGAAATCACTTCTATCTTTGCTTGCTAGTTGCTCGCTCTTTTGCTATGTCGCGATACCTACCACTTTCTTTATCATGCCTCCCATATTGCCATGTCAAGCCGCTAACCCACCTTTCCTAGCAAACCGTTGTTTGGCTATGTTACCACTTTGCTCAGCCCCTCTTATAGTGTTGCTAGTTGCAGGTGAGGATGAAGTTTGTTCCAAGTTGGAACATCGATTTGGTTGGGATATCACTATATATACATTGTTTAATTAATGCATCTATATACTTGGTAAAGGGTGGAAGGCACGGCCTTATGCCTGATGTTTTGTTCCACTCTTGCCGCCCTAGTTTCCGTCATACCGGTGTTATGTTCCTTGAATTTGCGTTCCTTACGCGGTTGGGTATTATGGGAACCCCTTGACAGTTTGCTTTGAATAAAAATCCTCCAGCAAGGCCCAACCTTGGTTTAACATTTGCCTCACCTAGCCTTTTTTCCCTTGGGAGTCGCGCTCCCGAGGGTCATCTTTATTTTAACCCCCCTAGGCCAGTGCTTCTCTAAGTGTTGGTCCAACCTGAGCGATGTCCGGCGCCCCCTGGGCAACCAGGGTCTATGCCAACCCGACGTCTTGCTCATCCGGTGTGCCCTAAGAACGAGATATGTGCAGCTCCTATTGGGATTTGTCGGCACATTCGGGTGGCTTTGTTGGTCTTGTTTTACCATTGTCGAAATGTCTTGTAACCTGGATTCCGAGTCTGATCGGGTCTTCCTGGGAGAAGGAATATCCTTTGTTGACCGTGAGAGCTTGTGATGGGCTAAGTTGGGACACCCCTGCAGGGTTTGAACTTTCGAAAGTCGTGCCCGCGGTTATGGACAGATGGGAATTTGTTAATGTCCAGTTGTAGAGAACTTGACACTTAACTTAATTAAAATGCATCAACCGCGTGTGTAGCCATGATGGTCTCTTTCCGGCGGAGTCCGGGAAGCACTACTAGAAAAAGGGCTATAGATGGGATTGACACTAATGGCGCACCAGACAAGCGGTGCGCCATTAGTATATACTAATGGCGCACCACCTTCTGATACGCCATTAGAGTTGAAACTACTAATGGCGCACCTGGCCCAGGGTGCGCCATTAGTATCAAATTTTTTTTGAACTAGTGCGCCTGTCCAAACATACTAATGGCGCTTCCAGAAACAGTGCGCCATTACTAGTTGTAACTAGTAATGGCGCACCTGTCAGAAAGTGCGCCACTAATGTTGTTTTTTTATTATATTTTTTATTCCTTTTTTTGCAAAACTACTAATGGCGCACTGTTCCACCGTGCGCCATTACTAGTTTAAACTAGTAATGGCGCACTGTGGAACAGTGCGCCATTAGTATGTTTTTTTTGCAAAACTACTAATGGCGCACCACCAGAAGGTGCGCCATTAGTAACCTGGATTACTAATGGCGCATTTAGAGTTGGTGCGCCATTAGTAAGTGGGCAGCAACAAGATATTTTGGACAGCCTCTCCTACCCACACTCACTTTCTCCCCACTTCATTCTCTCCACCTCCTCCTTGTCTCGGGTGCCTCCTCTTTTTCACCTCATTTCCACCATAGATTCATTCAATTTAAGTGGTTAAATTACCTTGTTTTGATAGGTAAGTAAGGGGGGAAGCTATATTTATGTTGTTCTCCCTACAACAATGTGCACATGCACTTTTTATGGCCTAGCTAGATCTATGTATGTTCGTGGTGTTGCATATGTTTGTGGTGTTGCATATGTGTTTGTGTTTGGAGGTGTACCGGTATTTGAAATGCGATAGTTGCCAATATTTTGCCGGAATGTTGATTCATTTCCGTTTCGGCGAGAATTTTGGCATTAAGCATTCTTTTTGGTCCTATTTTTAGGGAAAGTCATGCCAAATTTTTCTTGGTTCTAAAATATCGTTTTGCTCTACCCCGCAGGCGACCATGGTCCGCACGATGACCGAAGGCATCGTGAATAGGTTTTTGAGGTCCGCGAAGGCCGAGATGCTTCAAAAGAACGAGACGGAGATAAGATGTCCGTGTCGAAGATGCAAGCTGAAGAGCCTTATTGCGGACCCGGATTCCGGGCAGGTGCGGGACCACGTGCTCTTGCGTGGTTTCATGGATGGCTATCGGTGGCAAGGTGATGAAGATGACTACGAAGTCGTCCATGGGGGCCGGGCAAGAAATGAGGAAGGGCAGCAAGACAACCACCGCGGCTCGGGCGGGCGAGAAGACGAAGAATCCCCAGGAGATGATCATGACGGTGATGCTGTACACAGTCATCATGTAGAAGATGCAGGACATGATGATGAGGAAGATGCCGGAGCAGACGACGGGCATGATCATGAAGATGATGATGCCGGCGGAGCAGACGACGCTGGACCATCGATGGGCTGGGTGCAGGACCCTCATATTCAAGAGCTGCTTCTCAAGCAGACGGATAACGCAAGAGCTGCCGCCCGAGAGAAAGCCAAGATGGATCAACTTGAGTTAGACGCGGTTACTCCATTGTATGAAGGATGCAGGCCCGAGGATACCCGCCTGAAAGTAACGCTCATGGCTCTGGAGATGAAGGTAAAACACAAAATGACCGACGCATGCTTCGACGAGAACATGTCATTCTGGCACGAACGTCTTCCCAAGGGGAACAAGTGCCCGACCAGTTTGGAGGAGGCGAAGAAAATCGTGTGTCCTCTGGATTTACCGCACGTGAAATACCATGTGTGCATGAACAATTGCATCATTTATCGGGACGAGCACGCGGAGTCTACCATATGTCCGGTGTGCGGCGTCACTCGATACAAGAAGAGGAAGAAAGCTCCTCGAAAAGTGGTGTGGTACTTTCCGATCACTCCTCGTCTGCAGCGGTATTTCGCGGACCCTAAGGTAGCAAAGCTCCTGCGTTGGCACGCGGATAGGGAGGAGAAGAAGCGAGAAGATGACGCAAATGATCCGGAGATAGATAAAAAAGACAAGATGCTGAGTCACCCTAAGGATGCGAGCCAGTGGCAAGCGTTGAACTTCGAATACCCAGAATTTGGGAAGGATCCAAGGAACATCGTGCTGGGCGCGAGCACCGATGGAGTCAATCCGTTTGGCAGCCAGAGAAGCACACATAGCACCTGGCCTGTGTTTGTGTGGATGTACAACCTTCCCCCCTGGTTGTGCATGAAGAGGAAGTACATTCACATGAGTATGCTAATTGAAGGGCCGAAACAACCAGGGAACGACATCAATCTGTATCTGGGGCTGCTGAAGGAGGAGCTAGACACACTGTGGAAAACGCCAGCCAATACGTGGGACGCCGCAGAGAAAGAATATTTCCCTATGAGAGCCGCACTGCTCACGACGGTGCACGACTATCTCGGTTACGGATATCTCGCGGGGCAGGTAGTCCACGGATTTTCTGGATGCGTAAGGTGCATGGATGACACAACGTATCGCCAGCTAGATAGAGATCCCGGGTCTTCGAAAACCGTGTTCATGGGACATCGAAGGTGGCTTCGCGACGATGACCCGTGGAGGAAACGCAAGGATCTGTTCGATGGTGAAACCGAACCCCGAAAACGCCCGTGTACGAGGAGCGGCGAGGAAATAGACAAGCTGTTGAAAAATTGGAAAGACTGCCCACTGCCGGGAAAGAAGCAAAAGGCGCCAGAGCCGGGAAAGAAGCGAAAGGCGCCAGAGCCGCTGCTGAAGGTATGGAAAACGAGGTCTGTTTTCTGGGACTTGCCGTACTGGAAGATCCACCGTGTGCCTCACAGCCTTGATGTCATGCATATCACGAAGAACGTGTGCGAGAGTCTGCTTGGTACCCTGCTCAACATGCCAGAGAGGACCAAAGATGGGCCGAAAGCAAGGGCAGACTTGAAATCAATGGGCATCAGGCAGGAGCTTCACGCTATATATGATGATGATGATGATGATGATGATGAGGCGAAGCAGGACACAGAAAGTCGTCGCAAAGGCAAAAAGGCCAAGAAGACCGGAAATGACTACCCTCCCGCGTGCTTCACTCTAAGTCAGGAGGAGATCGAGCAGTTTTTCACCTGCCTCCTAGGAGTAAAACTTCCTTACGGTTACGCGGGGAAGATAAGCAGATACCTAGACCCAGCGAAGCAGAAGTTCAGCGGGATGAAGTCTCACGACTGTCACGTGCTGATGACGCAGATACTTCCAGTTGCAATCCGTGGGATCATGGACGCGCACGTCCGTGAAACGCTATTTGGCCTATGCAACTTTTTCGACGTCATCTCTCGGAAGTCGATTGGCGTGAGGCAACTCAGAAGGCTACAGGAAGAGATCGTGGTGATACTATGCGAGCTTGAGATGTACTTCCCGCCCGCATTCTTCGACGTTATGGTGCATCTGCTGGTCCATATAGTGGAGGATATCATCCAACTCGGGCCGACGTTCCTGCACAGCATGATGCCGTTCGAAAGGATGAATGGTGTCATCAAAGGATACGTTCGCAACATGTCACGTCCAGAGGGAAGCATAGCCAGGGGCTTTCTGACCGAAGAGTGCATCTCCTACTGCACGAATTATCTAGGCATCGAGAACCCCGTTGGTCTGCCCGTCAACAGGCACCTCGGCAGGCTCGCTGGATGGGGTCACCGTGAGGGTCGCCGCGAAATGCATGTCGACTTCGAGGGTCGACTCGCCGACTTTGAAAGAGCAAACCTAGTCGCGCTACAACACATAGACGTGGTCGATCCTTGGGTGGTAGAGCACAAAACCTTTATTAAGAAGACGTACAATGACCGAGGCCAACAGAGGACGGACGGAGATATACTCAAAGAGCACAACTCATGTTTCACGCGTTGGTTCAAGCAGAAGCTTCTGTCGTACCCTTTACATGAGGATTCTTCCGCGGAAGAACAACTCATATTCGCCTTGTCACAGGGCGCCGAGCACAACCTGATGACCTATGAGGCGTACGATATCAACGGCTACACATTCTACACCGAGGCCAAGGACATGAAGAGCGATGGTTATCAGAACTCCGGGGTAACGATGGAATCCTACACCGGTAACGACAAGGACAGATACTACGGAAGGATCGAGGAGATCTGGGAGCTGAGCTACGCTGGAGAGAAGGTCCCGATGTTCCGTGTCAGATGGGCCAAGAGCGTCCTAAAAGAAGACCGGTATTTCACCACCATGGTTATACCCGAAGCCAAATCCAAGACCGCGGGCGCAAACGTCACCGCGAAAAATGAGCCATGGGTACTGGCTTCCCAAGTGGACCAATGCTTCTTCATTACCGACCCGTCAAAGCCCAGTCGTGTTGTCGTGAGGAGAGGCAAAAGGAAGATCATCGGAATGGATGGAGTAGCCAATGAGCAAGACTTCGACAAGTACGGCGACCCGAGGATCGAACATGACGACGATGATGAAGTAGCAGCATACACCACAAGAAGAAGCAGGACCACCCTACCTAAAGGACGTCCGTTCCACAGAAGAACTCCATTTGCGAAAAAGAAGGGCAAGAAGATTGTGAACAGATAGCTAGCTAAGATCGATTGTATTTAAATCGTAGCCTTCATTTCTCGATTGTATTTCATGGGCACTTTTTGAACTATCATGAATATTTTTAAATTTCATGGACACTCGATCTCGATCCCCCTCCATCTCGATCGCTATCCCACCTCGCCAGATCCGGTCCCCCTCGCCGCCGAGCACCCCCCGGTCCACCGGCCGCCGCCGCCGACCCCCCGCACCCTCGATTCCCCTACTCAACCGCCGCCGCCGACCCCCGCACCCCTCCCCTACTCAACCGCCGCCGCCGACCCCCGCACCCCCGCACCCTCCCCCGCTCCACCGGCATTACTGTTTGATGATATTTTTAAAAAAATTATTACTGTCTTATAAAAAAATATTACTGTTATGATTTAAACAAGTTTGAACATATTTAAACACAAATAAGTATCAAACAGCATTTTAAATGCATAAAAAAATTGTGGAGCCTGGGAATCGAACCCAGGACCTCCTGGTGTGAGAACTGGCTGCTGACCAGTCGAGCTAGTAGAGGGAACTTGATGTGGATCAGGTCAGGTGGAAGATAACCTGTTGGCTCGAGCAGAAATAAAAAAAAATACTAATGGCGCACCAGGGTGAGGTGCGCCATTAGTATGGATGTACTTATGGCGCACCGAGGGGTGGTGCGCCATTAGTATTGTGCCGCCCCCATCCATATTTCCTCCCCGGCCCAAACCTATCCCCTCTCTCTCCCTCGCCCTCGCCCTCGATCCCCTTCCCCTCTCCTCTCCCGACGCCGCTGCCCCGCCGCCTCGACGCCGCCCCGACGCCGCCTCGACGCCTCGACGCCGCCTCGACACCCCGACGCCGCCTCGACGCCTCGCCCGCGCGCGGCGCAACCTCTGCCTCGCCGAGTCCAAAGGTACCCTCTTTCTCCACGCCCCCCGCTCCTCGGACCCTGGCTAGGGTTCTAACTGAACTGCTGGGGTTTTTGCATCTAGCGGCCGGCGGCGCCGCGAAGCTGGAGGAGCTGCTCATGGAGGAGACGTGGCTGGAGGCGCTGTCCGGGGAGCTGCGCAAGCCCTACGCGCTCGACCTCTGCCGCTTCGTCGCCCACGAGCGCCTGCACGCCAAGGTGCCCGTCTACCCGCCGCCCCACCTCGTCTTCCACGCGCTCCACACCACCCCCTTCCACAACGTCAAAGCCGTCATCATCGGCCAGGTACCCAAATACCAAGCCACTCAAGTCTACGAATCATGTACTTGTTCACCTGCTACTTCATTTTCGTTGTGAAGAAATGTGTGACAGTTTCACTAACTTAATTTCATTCTGAAGAAATTTGCGCCTAGAATTTCTTTTTGTTACAATGCTGCTTGCTGAATGGAGTGATGGCATCAAATTGAAACATGGATAGAAAAAATGACTGATTTGTGGTGACAGTGCTGCCTGCTGTATGGAATAATGACATTATACCGAAATATGGATAGTATAATTTGGCAGTGCCATATGCATTTTCATATTATCATGCGAGAATAACTGGTTTGAGGCTATTTTGTTTGTGTGATCACATTGTGGTGCATGGCATATTTGCCACAACACTCTGTAGCCGGAAAATATGCCTGTCATATATATGCCTTTCATTCAGCTATTAGTTGGTGATCCTATTTCGCTTGCTGTACTTACCATATGGTCTTCATTTGTCTTTGAACCTACTTTGCATCTATATCATGCACTAAGTTTCTAATTTTAGTGTTTTCAGTCTATTTTTCTATTTCTGCTTTAACATAACGGAATAACTAATGGTGGCTGCCTAATGATGACAGACTAAGTTTCTGATTTATTTTCTTATAGAAGTGTAGATTCATTGGTAGCAATTGTTTTCAGTGTCTCATGTTGCAGATTGTGAACAGATAGCTACCTAAAATATGTGTTCTGAAACACTGAGAGCAGAAACACTTACTACATACATATGCTCAAGAAACACTTACTAACCAGAAAAGGTTTTGACTTGAAATGTTAATAGCACAGAGAGCACCACAAGTTAAACACCTCAATCTGTTAGTATTTGTCTGCATTTTCTTACATTCTTCTTGTATCTAATCCAGTATTGCTTGTAGTGGTTTGTCCAAAATGTTGAATGATACTGCTTGGAGATGCATATATTGTTTCACCTCTTCACATGCCAATGTATTTTCCATGTTGTGATGGAGGCCTTTTTTGCCTTGTCCACCCGAGAGGCCCTTGAGTTTGCTGGAATGTCGATTAACTTCCGTTCCGGCAAATTCGGGTACTCCATATGTCCTATTTTCAGCAAAGGTCATGCTGAAATTTTCCGTGAATTTTAGCATGACTTTGCTAAAAATAGGACATATGGGGTACTTGTGACTAATGCATGGGTGTCGACAAACCATTAATTATACAACCTTGGCTTTTAGGGTGCCTCGGTGTCGATAAAAACCGAAATGATGAAAGCTTAGGCTTTTAGGGTGCCTCGGCGTCGAAAAACCCTCAATGATAAAAGCTTAGCTTTTAGGATGCCTCGGTGTCGACAAACCCTAAATGATGAGACCATGATCTTGTTCCTTGACAATAACCAACTTTTTGACCAAACTTTGTTCCTATTTAGAGAGAAACATGGCCAACAACGATGAGGCCGGGGGTTCGGGCGGCAAGGCATTCTGGGAGCTGTCCCAGGAGATGGAGGAACAACCTCACTTGTATGAGGACGCCGCCTTCCCCACCGATCCTGAGACCACTGATGGTGCCGCCGAGGATGACCCCACTGATGCCACCACTGATGGTGCCGCCGAGGATGCCACCACTGATGATGGCGGCGCACGCACAGATGGCAGCCAACCGAAGAGGCAACGGAAGGACCGGCGCCCGACCGTGCTCCGCACCCTCAAGGAGGAAGTTACTGAAGTGGACTCCGACGGGAATCCAACGGCGCCCGAACGAATAGTCAAGGGGTACTCGCTTCAGCTCGGGTGCATTCTCCGGAGCACCGTCTCGATCAACACCGAGAACCTGAGGCATCCTGACCGAGGGAATTTGCGCAACCTCCTCTTCACGAAGCTGCACGAACGATACAAGTTCCCCGCTGAATTTGAAAACACAAGCCTCAAAGGGAATAAAGTGAACAATGCTGCCCTCACGAAGATGAGCAAGGCCCTGTCTACTTGGAAAAGCAATGTGAAGAGAATGATCGAGAAAGGTGAGAGTTATGAGAAGATCAAGGAGAAAAATCCTTCGATCACCGAAGATGACTACAACGACTTCAAGATCAATTGCTCGAGCACCGCAAACTCCGAATCAAGTCAGTGGGGGAAAGAAATGCGGGAGCTGAACTTAGGGGAACACACACTCGGTCCCGGCGGTTACAGAGTGGCGGAGCCTATATGGGACAAGGAGGAGGCGGACCGTGCCGAGCAAGGCCTACCGCCCCTCTTCGATAAATACGGTGACAAGCAGACCAGGAACTTTGTCAGGGCCCGGTACAAGAAGGACCCGAAAACAAAGGAGCTTACCACGGATCCGAAGACCAGGGCGCTTGAGCTTGTTCTGGTAAGGAATACACCCCCGCGTAATTAGCTCCATATGGTTGCATTCTAATTAATGAAGCCAAATTTCTAAATGGTTCACATTCCTTCCGCAGGCGACTGAAAGCAGTAGCGCGGGGTCGACTAAGAGCAACCCTTGGGACACCACTCTAAATAGGGCGTTGAATGTAATGAAGAACAAGGATAAGCTCAGTAAGCCGACGTCAGCTGGTCGTGTGGCCGGCAAAGGCTTGTCGACAAAATGGTCGTCATACTATAACACTGGTGGGCGAAAGGAGAAAAAGACCAGCTCGGAAAGCCAGGCGCGCGAGGTTCAAGAACTCAAGGCACAGGTGGCGCGGATTCCGGAGATTGTCCAAGAGCAAGTGCAACAACAACTCGGAGCGACGATCACCGCCATTGTGCCTACCTTGATCGAGGGGTTGAGTGCGTGGATTGCGGGCGGCCAACAGGGGCCGCCCCCGATTCCTAGCTTCACGGCCAGCAACTCGCAGAACGCGATGGCGGGGCCATTGGTGTCTCCGGCGGAGGCGGCATTGGTGTCTCCGACGCCGGCACGGGAGCTTAATGCACCCGGGTGTACGCCGGCCGCCACCTCTGCAGCAAGCGGCCCCTCCGTCAACTGCACGCCCGCCGTTGGCGGTGCCTCGACATTAGCCGAGCTCGACGCCATCATCACGGTAACTAATTAAGCCTCTCTCGGCCGAGGACTTCATCTCCTTGCCTTTGACTGGGCATCCCTGACGCCCTACATGTTTTCGCAGGGCGCCGCCGACGTTCCGTGCACTCTCCTGCACTTCGTGAACAACGAGTTGGTCGATGTCGCCAAGGGCAAAATCGTTCAACCGGGCAACCCCTTGTTCCACGGTACCCAGATGCCACCCAACTTGTTTAGGGTTCAACTGGTTCGGGTGCTGCCAGGCTGCGACGAGTTGTTACCTCCGATTCGACCCGTCGGGGCCGACGATGATGACGTGATGACCCTCAGCGCCTGCCTGAGCTGGCCCCTGCTTTGGCCGAAGAGCCAGATTCGTTTGGGGGCGGGGGACACCACCCCAAAGACAACACCGCCAGTCGTGCCGGCGCCAAGTCGGCCCCATGGCAAGACCGCCGCAACGGTGCCGGACATCCCTATGCCACTGGATCCAAACATGCATATGGCACAGGATCAGAACGACGACGACGACGATACATTTGGCAACGTCGATCAGTACTTTGCCGATCATGGGTACGGTGGCGACTTCATGGGGCCTCCTTCTGAAGAACCCAACCCAACAAAAGACGTGCGCGATCTAGCTGGTACCGCGGAGAAGCCAAGTTGCAACAGGCGTCGTCTGCAGTTCAGCTCTCAGGAGACGCCTCCAGCTGCCGACTTCACCGAGCCTCAGATAGGCGAGGTGCGAAATATTATCAGCCCCAACACACTCAAGAAGGCGGTCTGTGAGCAGAACTCGGTCCCATTACAGGAGAAGAAGAAGGCACGCAAAAGAAAGACTAACAAGGGTGCGGGCCAGCCGGCACCGAGTACGATCCGTGCTCAGGACGGGCCACCTTCACCTGAGGATTTAATGAGGAGGCTGCATGTGGCGGGTAGGCCGATGCTACCGAGAAATATGCTCGATGCTGCAACCGGTGCTATGCGGAGTCTGCATGACAGTGTTCTTTCTTTGGAGAAGCGGCGTCTCAGAGAGAAGGATGTGGCATACCCGGTTTTCGCGGCCAAGGTGCCAGAGGGCAAGGGCTTTGTGGATAACTCCATCGGGGGTACGATCGTCCTGCGGTTTGATGACATCCACGCTATGTTGAACCTTCATCCGCTGCACTACACCTTCGTTCGGCTATTTTCGCTGAGTATGGAGATGCGGATCATTCGCGACAAGACCCCGGACATCGTGATAGTCGACCCCTTCTACATGCGTGCCAAGATCTTGGGCAGCGCTGGGGACCGGCAAGTCGCGAGTTCTTACCTCGAAGGCGTCATTCTGGCAAACCAAGATAAGGATAACTTCCTCGTGCCTTACTTTCCCGAGTAAGTCCTCCCCTCAACCGCCCCGTAACATATGAATTCTTAGATTTCGATCGTTTTTCTTTTAACATTCCGTGTTTTCTGCAGTGACACACATTGCACGCTCATCCTCCTAAGCCCCAAATATTCCATGGCCACGTATTTCGACCCGGACCGTCATTCGAACGTAGACTACACAAATGTCAAGAAGGTTCTTGATGATGTTCTCCCCGGCTACGCCAAATCTGGAGGCACCTTCACCAGGCCTATTCGTAAGTACGGCAAGCACGTGTTCTCCCACAATACGACGTTCTGCTGCGTCAAGCAGCCGCCTGGCGGTCAGAAGGGTGCCTACTACGCCATCCATCACATGCGGGCGATCGTACGGGACCATCATCAACTTCTGCTACCGAGTAAACTCAAAGATTGGGCCGCGAGCGTGTCGGCAATCCAGGACGCGGACATCAGACAAGAATTCTTTCGCATCCAGTCGGAGTTTGCGGAAATCATCCATCAAGATGTCCTTCGTACCTCGGGGCAGTTCTACCTCAGAAATCAACCGTCCAACAGTGACATCGACACAATGCTACAAATGCAGGCTGACAACGACCGTTATTTCATGACTCCCACGATAGACGGCGGCTTCATCCACGCTCCGGTCCCTTGAGTCGAGTCGAAAGCAGTGATGCTGTGTCTAGTTCTGAAACATCGATTGGCTCATGTTGTAATTAAACTTTAATGAACTTGTAGTATGTCTCTTTGGTTTCGAGAGTCGTTCAACTTAGATGTAATCGATGCTATTAATGTCTTGCTTTTCTCTTCCGATCGTTCTGTTGCATACTTATATATTGCTTATGTATTGTCTGTGAATTGGTACTAACGTTTCGTTTGGCTAGTGCATAGCGATGCCGTCGTATGTCGTGTACAAGGGTAAGGTTCCCGGAGTCTACGACGACTGGGAGGAGTGTCGGAGACAGGTTCACCGATTCAGCGGTAACAGTTACAAAGGGTACACCACTAGGGCCGAGGCCGAATCTAGATACGCCCGCTATCTAGCGGGAGAGGGGAGGGAGCGTTGGAGGAACCGGATGAAGACGAGTTTCATCGTGATGATGCTCATCGTGATGACCGCAGCTCTCTTCTATGTGATGGTAGTTTAGATGATCGATATCGACTTGTAATGTGAAGACAAACTCGCTACTCGCGGTCTCGAGACTTGTAATATAATGTTCTATCTTTGTTCGGTCTTTTCAATTCGGAGACTAATATGATGAATTGTATTCGGAGACTAATATGATGAATTGTATTCAGAGACTAATCTTCTATTGTATTCGATGAATCTGTTGTTGATGTGTGCTGTCTATATTTTGTCCAATTATACATTTTGTAACCTGTGCAAAAAACAGAAAATAAAAAATAAAAAAACCTAATATTCATACTAATGGCGCATCACATCACAGTGCGCCATTAGTATGCCAAAGGATACTAATGGCGCATCATGAAACAGTGCGCCATTAGTATGCCGAAGTTACTAATGGCGCATCTTGTTGTTGTGCGCCATTAGTATGCCAAAGCACCTGGGTATACATGGCCCCCTGGGAGGCATACTAATGGCGCACTGTTGTATATACTAATGGCGCATCTGAGGTCCGCCATTAGTATACCAGATACTAATGGCGCACCAGTGGTGCGCCATTAGTAAAATATACTAATGGCGTGGCACTAATGGCGCACCACTAATGTGCCATTAATGGCCAAATTAGGTGCGCCATTAGTAGGCCTTTTCCTAGTAGTGAAGTGAACACGGTTCTGGTGTTATGCTTGAACGTAAGTAGTTTCAGGATCACTTCTTGATCACTTCTAGTTCACGACCATCGCGTTACTTCTCTTCTTGCTCTTATTTGCGTATGTTAGCCACCATATATGCTTAGTGCTTGTTGCAGCTCCACCTCACTACCTTTTCCTACCCATAAGCTTAAATAGTCTTGATCTCGGAGGTGTGAGATTGCTGAGTCCCCATGACTCACAGATTACTTCAAACAGTTGCAGGTGCCGATGATAACCATGTAGGTGACGCAATCGAGCTCAAGGAGGAGCTCGATGAAGATCGTGTTCATTGTGTTGTTTCATTTCCAGTTGATCAGTAGTGGAGCCCAGTCGGGGCGATCGGGGATCTATGCATTTGGGGTTGTCTTTCTTTATTCGGTTTTGTAGTCAGACCTTGATTGTATTCTGGATGATGTAATGCTATATTTATGTATTGTGTGAAGTGGCGATTGTAAGCCAACTCTTTATCCCTTTCTTATTCAGTACATGGGATGTGTAAAGATTACCCCTCTTGCGACATGCCTACTATGCGGCTATGCCTCTAAGTCGTGCTCCGACACGTGGGAGATATAGCCGCATTGTGGGTGTTACAAGTTGGTCATCAGAGCCATCCCCAACTTAGGATCCCCCTGCTTGATCGAATCGCTGATGTTGTTGAGTCTAGAAAAAATGTTTTGAGTTTATAGGATTATATATATCAGAGAGTAGGATTCTTTTTACTCCCCAGTCCCTTCGTCGCTCTGGTGAGGCCTCCTGACATAGAAGTTTTGACTTTTCTCTTCTCAAATTTCACGAAAAAAATTTAGGATCACGCAGGTATCTTGGAATCGTTCAGATGGTTTTGTGACGAGAACATTGTTCTTGGTGCCTCCTGGCATTTAGGGGTTGTGGTAGTGTCCCGGGGAGTTGAGCTCTGAGGTGTTGTCGTCACAATTTTATCATTGTAGTTCTGGAATACCTGAGTTCACCGACATTGAAAATCTCTTTTATGCAGTTGTTGGTGAGATAACCTCGACGCCACCAAGTACTGGGGCGGGAGTTCGGGAGTATTGCCATAACTCGTATAACATATGCTTTTCGAAGGTTGAGGTAAATTATTTTCGACGGTTTCTTGGTTATGTGTTGAAGGATGGATACAGTTGGATGTAGGATTTGCTAGTTTCGGATGAGATATTATGCTTCCCGTGTATCCCCAACACCTGATTGCATTACTAGAAAGTTTCGGGAGTTTATAAGTGGGAATTCAAGTAACTCCTAGGATATCTTTTCGATAGATGTATGATATGAAATTGGGGATCGACGTCTAGTGGTCCGCCTATCCACGGTTTGTTTTACAATGGTCTCGTTGTATCTTAAAGAGTCCTTGGCTATGCTGACTCAGGGACGCTTCGTATGTCATGTGCACTGCCTTGTACATGATGGTGTTGCACGATCGAGCCCGTGTGGGCCCCACCACGAAAACTTCGGATGAAATCTCTATCATATGTTTATTCCGACTTATTTTGCAAGCCAATCCTTTGTTTTGTTTTTCAGTTGTGGTATTCGAGTTGCTTCGAAGTCAAATGTTGATTCCATACCTTTCCTAAACAGTGTTCTCATATTTCTATGTGAATACTAATCCTTCAGGATAATCGAGATTGTCATGTCAATCCTTTTCAACCGGCGTGTTTTCGCTTCAAGTGGATCCGATCTTTTTCAACATCCGCAAGATCAACTCAGGTCTTCTCAACGTTATTTGTTTCATCCGTCCCAAGTTGCCTTGGTTTTTTCCCACCCTCCCACCCTTTTTCTTCAAGAATTCAGATTTCTTAATCAACTATCCATTTTATTAATGGAAGTCTCTCCATTATTTTCCTTCATGTTCTTATCCGGTGATGAAAGTGCAACTATCCCTAGGTGGTTTTGGTAATTCATAACAACATATAGCTCATTGAGCTAATGCTATTCCAAGATGACTATTTCAGGAAAGCTCATTGATTGGCATGGCATGGATGTGAAAGTGGAACCCTCAAAATGCTAAGGACAAAGGATTGGCTCAAGCTCAAAAGCTCAAGACTCTTCATTTTATATTTTAGTGATCCAAGATCACATTGAGTCTTTAGGAAAAGCCAATACTATCAAGGAGGGATGAGGTGTTGCTTAATGAGCCTTTTGCTTCATGTGCTTAGTGATATGCTCCAAAACCCTCAACTACTTTCCCATATCCACATATGACCTAAACCCTAAGCCAAACTCGGTCCTACCGATTCTTCCTATCCGGCGCCACCGAGTTTCACTTGTCATAAGCCACTGCCAAACCCTAGCAATTCGGTTCTACCGATAGGGATCTCGGTCTCACCGAGATGGGATTGCAAACTCTCTGTTTCCCTTTCGTAACTTTTCGGTCTCACGGAAAGAGCAAATCGGTCCCACCGAGATTGCAATGTAAACTCTTTGTTTCGCTTTTGTAACTTTCCGGTCTCACCGAAAGAGCAAATTGGTCCCACCGAGTTTGCCTGACCAACTCTCTGGTTAGCTTATTACCAAACTCGGTCTCACCGAGTTTGTGTAATCGGTCTCACCGAGATTACGTTATGCCCAAACCCTAACCATATCGGTCCTACCGGGTTGCATGTCAGTCCCACCGAAAATCTCTAACGGTCACTAGGTTTACCTTTTCGGTCCGACCGAGTTTGTTGATTTGGTCCCACCGAGATTGGAAAACTGTGTGTAATGGTTGGATTTTGTGTGGAGGCTATATATACCCCTCCACCTCCTCTTCATTCGTGGAGAGAGCCATCAGAACACATACACAATTCCAACTCATATGTTCTGAGAGAGAACCACCTACTCATGTGTTGAGACCAAGATATTCCATTCCTACCATATGAATCTTGATCTCTAGCCTTCCCCAAGTTGCTTTCCACTCAAATCTTCTTTCCACAAAATCCAAATCCTATGAGAGAGAGTTGAGTGTTGGGGAGACTATCATTTGAAGCACAAGAGCAAGGAGTTCATCATCAACACACCATTTGTTACTTCTTGGAGAGTGGTGTCTCCTAGATTGGCTAGGTGTTACTTGGGAGCCTCCGACAAGATTGTGGAGTTGAACCAAGGAGTTTGTAAGGGCAAGGAGATCGCCTACTTCGTGAAGATCTACCGCTAGTGAGGCAAGTCCTTCGTGGGCGATGGCCATGGTGGGATAGACAAGGTTCCTACTTCGTGGGTGGAGCCCTCCGTGGACTCGCGCAACCGTTACCCTTCGTGGGTGGAGCCCTCTGTGGACTCGCGCAACCGTTACCCTTCGTGGGTTGAAGTCTCCATCAACGTGGATGTAGGATAGCACCACCTATCCGAACCACAGGAAAAACATCCGTGTCTCCAATTGCGTTTGAATTCTCCAAACCCTTCCCTTTACATTCTTCCAAGTTGCATGCTTTACTTTCCGCTGCCAATATACTCTTTGCATGCTTGCTTGAATTGTGTGATGATTGCTTGACTTGTCCTACAATAGCTAAAATCTGCCAAGAACTAAAATTGGGAAAAGGTTAAGTTTTTATTTGGTCAAGTAGTCTAATCACCCCCCTCTAGACATACTTTCGATCCTACAAGTGATTCTCAGGAAGATACTAAGGAAGCTTCAAGTTCATCATTCTTCGTTACTTTTTCTTCTCCGGTGGATTCAAATCAAGCTTTTGGTGTTGATCGTATTCTTTTCCTCGTTTCAAATGTTTTCTCATGTCGTTGCACCTCTTAGTCTTTCACCTCTCGCTATTCATTTGTTCTGGAGTGCTGAAGATATCTCAGAAGATTCGTGTTTTTAGTCCAAACCGTTCAAACTATTTTGAGGTGGTTATCTCTTTCAAGCGATTTAACTCAACCGGAGAATTCTCTCTTTTAAATCATTTCAATGGTGTTTCTCTTGAGTGGGCCCTAACCCACAGGTCTTTTCCCAGGATCTTACCTGACTCTTCTAATTTTACCGGAGCTATTCTCAAATCTTTCAAAGTTTGACGTAAGAATGGATTATCATCAGTCAAATGTCTTTCTCCAAGATCTTTCAAATTCTTTTCATCGTTGGTTCAACTTTTCTGTTCTTCATTATTCCGGAGTGTCTCAACAATTCTTGGTGGTGTTTCTCGCCATCATTCTCGAATTTGAAGACTGAAGAAGTGTTTCCTCTAAATCTTGTGCCTTCTCTCGAGGATTCTCAGTTCAAGCGTGATGCCATCCTCTCATAATTGTTTTCATTATGAGAATTCTTTTCATCCATCCGGAGCAATTAAGGAGTCTTTCAGTTTGATTCTATGAAGCCCATCAACTCAGAATTATTCATTCCAGCCTTTAGCTCTCGTTGTCCAAATCTTACCGGTGCATCATTCAAATATTAATTCCCTCAAGTATCTTCATTCGTTCTTTAATTCTTCTCGGTGTTTCTTTATCTTTTATTCAATCGTTTTCAATTCTTACGGTGGTCTATTCAAAGATTCTTCTTCCTTCGTCATCATATCATCTCACTCGTTGTTTCCAAATCCTACCGGTGGTCCATTGAGTTTACGCTATATCTCTCATTTATATTTCCAATCATAATGGGTAGTATGCCAAATCTGTTGCCTGTCATCAAGTTAATTGATGAAGGATAAGCATAATGTAATTCTTATTCTTGTTTCATCGAGTATATTCAACTCCTTATTCCAGAGGCTAATCAAATTCTCGTTTTCAAGTGTTTCATCTTTTCTTCTCCGGAGTTGCAAGTTTTTCTCGGTTATATCATCATGAACCTCCATCTAATCATCGCAAGGATTCACCTTGTGTTTTCAACTTCAATTTCCTTATATCATACTTTTATGACCGGAGTTCTTCATGGAGGCTCTACATGAGGTTTCATCAAGGATTTAATTCCTTCTCGAAGTGTTCATCGAGATTCTTTTCAGAGGAGCTCAAGTCTTCTTAATATTATTTTGAAGTGCAATTCATTCTACTTTATTTTTCGAGGTGGTGTTATGTCATTTTTTACAATTTCCCTTCGTGTTTCATGATTCACAAGTTGTCAGGAATGAGATATTTTAAACCCATCATTTTCATTTCGTTCGCGAGATCTTTTTAACCCAATAATCTATTCATTGGAGTTATCTTGGCTTAGATTTCACCTAAAACCTTCCCTAAGGAATGTTGCTATTATGGTGTTTATCAATGACCCAAGTTCTTCATTTATCCTTCCGATGAAATAACTTCTCATCTCCTTGTTGATATTAATCCAATCTATTGTTTCCGTTAGTGACAGAATTTCACCTCATAGTTTGAGATGTTCTCCATAAGCCCACTACAACCTTGTTCTTTTCGTTGTTGGTTTTCCAACAATTCCATTCGACCCTTCTACTAAAGATGCTTTTCAAGCTCATTTGAGGTAGAAGATGTTGTTTTCCCCTCCATTCTTTTGATTCCATTCTTACATTCCTTCCGGAGGCATGGTATTGTTGCTATATTCAACCATCATCTCGTTTTGTCAAGCTCATGTTCTATTCCTTCCATTTACAGTCGGAGTGATGTCCAAATTATATCATTCTTATTCCTTCTTTATCTTGTTTTAACCGGAGTGTTGTGTCTATCATTCCTCTTCTAACCGGACTCTCATCCAAGCGCTTTCATTTTACCAAGCTCATATTCTTTACCTTCCTTTTCCAACCGGAGTGTTGTCGTAATTGGTCTTTATTGTCCCTTGTACATCTCGTTTCAACCGGAGTGCTTGCATATACTTCTTGTCCATTGTAACATTTTCCTTATATCTTTCTACCCACAAGGTTCTAGTAAGGTTCATTGTTCCACTTTTGAACGGAGTGTTTTCAACTTTGTTCATCTTTGTTATTGTTCTTTCTTTCAATTTGTTCAACCTCTCAAGGCTTGTGGTTTAATTCGTTTGCCCAAGAAGTAACTTTGTTTTACCTCTTCTCTTCCTCTTCTGTTTCTCTCCGTTGGCATCCTAGATCTCGGGACGAGATACACTCATAGTGGTGGAGTGTTGTGACGCCCCGAGACCGATGCGCTAGGTGTCTTCCAGTTATTCGTTGTTGTTGCCATGTCTTTTGCTTGCGTGTTGCATCTTGCCATGTCATCATCCACATTGCATCTGCATATTTTCAAAACGTGCATTCGTCTGGGTTCTCCCAGTTCTCTCCGTTGTCCGTTTTGAGCCCAATCACACTCGCACGCGCCCGCGGCACATCTGAAATAGTATTTTATAAGTGGCCGTAAAATGTTCTCGGAATGGGTTGAAAGTTGGTGTGCAGTGTTGTTATGTTGTTAGTAGGTCGCCCGCCAAGTTTCATCGCATTCGGAGTTCGTTTGACGCCCCAACGGATAACTAATAGCGACAATATAGTCGGTCTATCGTCAGACGTTTTCGATCTCCGAAAACTGTTGCCGGGCTTTCCCTCTCTTTCCTCCCTAGACCGTCTACACAGTCCACTACCGACCGCTAGGCCCAACCTAAGCTCTCTCGTCAGCCCGCGGACCTCCTCGTGCACGCGTCCGAAAGCTTCCCCGGACCCGACCCGGGCAGTCGTCACCGTTGCGTCCGGATCATCCCCAAACATCTACAAAACATCACCGTTTTCTTAATTGGACTCCTTAGCCTATTTTTCCTGACCGTCCGATTTTAATCGATGGCCCAGATGCACCCCAAATCCACTTGCTATATATACTTGAGGTCCAACCCTAAAAATTAGGAGGCTTGACCCATCAGTCCAATCCGGCCGCCGCCACCTGGACTCGATCCATCTCGGGATCCATCCCCTCCTCCTCGATTTCAGCCAACAACCACCCATCGCTCTCCACTGCTTCATCCATCGATCCAATCCATCCACCCCACCCGGCCGAACCAACCACCTCCTCGTTTTGCATCCCCGACCAACCAAGCAGCCCAGCCCCTCGCGCTGCTCCTTCCTCGAGCAGGAGCTCAACCTACTGTCGGCGATCACCACCGGCGACAAGAAAAAGACCGCTACCCCATTCCCCTTCCCCTCCTTTTCCCTCTTTGGTTTCCTCTCCTGCTGCTCATCCATATGCTCGTTTCCTTTGGACAGGGGACCTCCATGGACGAACACCAAGGCTGCCAAGAGGATCCGGACGCCGCTGGCTTGCCTCTGCTCTGCCTCCCCTCTCCAAATCTGCCCCATTCCGGCGCCCTCCGCCTCGCCTCTGACCTCCTCTGCACCGGTTCCAGCCCCGACGCCCCATCCCCGAGGCTCCCTCTTAAGCCTCCTGCAGACCGCCGCGGCCTCTGCTTCAGGAAACCACGCCTTGCCGCCCAGGCAAGCATGGCCTCGCCTTTGCGCCTCCGACGACCGACCTCGTCGTCGACGGCGACCCCAGGCAGGCCCCTTCGCGCCCCTGGCATCTCCCTCGCCATCTATTTCCTCTCCACTTCCTTGTTTGCTTCTCTGAATTCCCTGTCATCATTCTTCAGGCAACAGCTGACGTCGTGGACGCCAACCGCCAAGCCATCGCCTTCCACCGCCACCCTTGCCTCGGATCCGGCCGGTTCCCGTGGTCCCTCGCCCCACCGAGTCCCTCTGCTGCTTCTCTGCTCCGCGCCGCTGCCTCCCCGGTGTCCAAAGGAGGACGAACGCCTCCGCGCCCCGCATCTCATTCTGTCCAGGAACGAGTGATTTCCCCCGTTGACCTAGCCTCGTGGGCCTCGTCCCTACCAGCAGCCTCCAAGCCCAGCACCCTCCACCGTCCTGGGCCTCAGCCCGTGGTGCGCAGCCCAGCCGTTTTAGTTTTGGCCTGCCTTGTTTTTTTTCTGTTATGGAGGAATTTGTCTATTTATCCAGGAATTACTTATTTGCAGAACAACCCTCATACTTCATGTATTTAATATCTCCACAACCGTGCATCGGATTAAAACAACTTATATACGTAAAATGCCTAGAATTTTGTGTAGTTTCATAATATGCCACTTTTATCCATGTTTAACATGTTTAAAATGATGTTTGCTTTAATTTGCTTAAATAACATGCTAAAATGATTTAATTCATAACTAATTAACCATAGCTAGGATTTAATTAATCTTTATATGTAAATGGGGTAGAATTTTGCCTAGTTTAACATGGTGACATTGCTTTGCATGTTTAACAACTATAAAATATGCTTTAGGGCAGAACAGCTCCAAATCTAATATATGCTCATGAGGATTTCTCCGGACTTGTTGCTTGTTGTTCTCGCCTCATTTAAATTTGCCTAGATAGGTAGTTTTCATATGATCCACCACTTGCCATGTTTAACAACATTTAATATTGTTGGGTACCTAAACGAGAGTGAACTAAATAAGTTACATGGTGTTCCGTTAATATGCAACGGAGTTGCATATTGAGCTCCACTTAATTCGTAGGATTGTTTCTGCACTTTGCCATGCCATGCCTCATTAAGCCGGACATGCATCATACTTGGTTGTGCATCATGCCATGCTTATGTGATGGTTGTTTACTATGTTGCTTGCTTCTTTCTGGTGTTGCTTCTTCGGGTTAGTTCCAATAACGTCACATTTGTGAGGATCCGTTTGACTATGTCCGTCTGTCTTCTTCATGGACTCATTCTTCTTCCTTGCGGGATCTCAGGCAAGATGACCATACCCTCGAAATCACTTCTATCTTTGCTTGATAGTTGCTCGCTCTTTTGCTATGCCGCGATACGTACCACTTGCTTTATCATGCCTCCCATATTGCCATGTCAAGCCGCTAACCCACCTTTCCTAGCAAACCGTTGTTTGGCTATGTTACCTCTTTGCTCAGCCCCTCTTATAGCGTTGCTAGTTGCAGGTGAAGATGAAGTTTGTTCCATGTTGGAACATAGATTTGGTTGGGATATCACTATATATACATTGCTTAATTAATGCATCTATATACTTGGTAAAGGGTGGAAGGCTCGTCCTTATGCCTGGTATTTTGTTCCACTCTTGCCGCCCTAGTTTCCGTCATGTTGGTGTTATGTTCCTTGATTTTGCGTTCCTTACGCGGTTGGGTATTATGGGAACCCCTTGACAGTTCGCTTTGAATAGAACTCCTCAAGCAAGGCCCAACCTTGGTTTTACATTTGCCTCACCTAGCCTTTTTTCCCCTGGGAGTCGCGCTCCCGAGGGTCATCTTTATTTTAACCCCCCTGGGCCAGTGCTTCTCTAAGTGTTGGTCCAACCTAAGCGATGTCCGGTGCCCCCTGGGCAACCAGGGTCTATGCCAACCCGACGTCTTGCTCATCCGGTGTGCCCTAAGAACGAGATATGTGCAGCTCCTATCGGGATTTGTTGGCACATTCGGGTGGCTTTGCTAGTCTTGTTTTACCATTGTCGAAATGTCTTGTAACCTGGATTCCGAGTCTGATCGGGTCTTCCTGGGAGAAGGAATATCCTTCGTTGACCGTGAGATCTTGTGATGGGCTAAGTTGGGACACCCCTATAGGGTTTGAACTTTCGAAAGCCGTGCCCGCAGTTATGGACATATGGGAATTTGTTAATGTCCGGCTGTAGAGAATTGACACTTAACTTAATTAAAACTCATGAATCGCGTGTGTAGCCATGATGGTCTCTTTCCGGTGGAGTCCGGGAAGTGAACACGGTTCTGGTGTTATGCTTGAACGTAAGTAGTTTCAGGATCACTTCGTGATCACTTCTAGTTCGCGACCGCCGCGTTGCTTCTCTTCTCGCTCTTATTTGCATATGTTAGCCACCATATATGCTTAGTGCTTGCTGTAGCTCCACCTCACTACCTTTTCCTACCCATAAGCTTAAATAGTCTTGATCTCGCGGGTGTGAGATTGCTGAGTCCCCGTGACTCACAGATTACTTCAAACAGTTGTAGATGCCGATGATAACCGTGCAGGTGACACAACCGAGCTCAAGGAGGATCTCGATGAAGATCATGTTTGTTGTGTTGTTTTGTTTCCAGTTGATCAGTAGTGGAGCCCAGTCGGGGCGATCGGGGATCTATGCATTTGGGGTTGTCTTTCTTTATTTGGTTCCGTAGTCGGACCTTGATTGCATTCTGGATGATGTAATGCTATATTTATGTATTGTGTGAAGTGGCGATTGTAAGCCAACTCTTTATCCCTTTCTTATTCAGTACATGGGATGTGTAAAGATTACCCCTCTTGCAACATGCCTACTATGCGGCTATGCCTCTAAGTCATGCTCCAGCACGTGGGAGATATAGCCGCATCGTGGGTGTTACATAGGGATTGGCATGCAATGGATGCACTAGAGCTATAAGTTTATGAGAGATCAAAATAAAACTAAGTGGGTGTGCATCCAACTTGCTTGCTCATGAATACCTAGGGCAATTTGAGGAAGCCCATCATTGGAATATACAAGCCAAGTTCTGTAATGAAAAATTCCCACTAGTATATGAAAGCGACAACATAGGAAACTCTCTATCATGAAGACCATGGTGCTACTTTGAAGCACAAGTGTGAAAAAAGGATTGTAACATTGCCCCTTCTCTCTTTTCTCTTTTTTTTGTTTGGCTTCTTTGGCCGCCCTTTTATTTTTTTCCTCACATGGGACAATGCTCTAATAATGAAGACCATCACAGTTTTATTTACTTATAACTCAAGAATTACAACTCAATACTTAAAACAAAATATGACTCTATATGAATGCCTTCGGCGGTGTACTAGGATCTGCAATGACTCAAGAGTGACATGTATGAAAGAATTATGAATGGTGGCTTTGCCACAAATACGATGTCAACTACATGATCATGCAAAGCAATATAACAATGATGGAACGTGTCATAATAAAACGGAACAGTGGAAAGTTGCATGGCAATATATCTCGGAATGGCTATGGAAATGCCACAATAGGTAGGTATGGTGGCTATTTTGAGCAAGGTATATGGTGGGTGTATGGTACCGGCGAAAGTTGTGCGGCACTACAGAGGCTAGCAATGGTGGAAGGGTGAGAGTGCGTATAATCCGTGGACTCAACATTAGTCATAAAGAACTCACAAATTTATTGCAAAAATCTATTAGTCATCGAAACAAAGTACTACGCGCATGCTCCTAGGGGGTAGATTGGTAGGAAAAGACAATCAAAAAATACCTCATGCTCCAACTTTGTTACATAACGGTTCACCATACGTGCATGCTACGGGAATCACAAACCTTAACACAAGTATTTATCCAATTCACAATTACTCACTAGCATGAATCTACTATCATCATCTCTATATCTCATAACAATCATAAGAAATCAAACTTCTCATAGTATTCAATGCACTTTATATGAAAGTTTTTATTATATCCCTCTTGGATGTCTATCATATTAGGACTAAATTCATAACCAAAGCAAATTACCATGATGTTTAGAGACTCTCAAAATAATATAAGTGAAGCATGAGAGTTTAATAATTTCTACAAAATGAAGCCACTGCCGTGCTCTAAAAAGATATAAGTGTAGCACTAGAGCAAAATTGCCTAGCCCAAAAGATATAAGTAACGCACATAGAGTATTCTAATAAATCACGACTCATGCGTGTAAGACTCAAAAGGTGTTTGCAGGAAGGATGATTGTGGCAAACTAAAAGTAAAGAATCAAATCATACAAGATGCTCCAAGCAAAACACATATCATGTGGTGAATAAAAATATAGTCTCAAGTAAAGTTACCGATAGACGAAGACGAAAGAGGGGATGCCTGTCAGGGCATCCCCAAGCTTAGGCTCTTGGTTATCCTTGAATATTACCTTGGGATGCCTTGGGCATCCCCAAGCTTAGGCTCTTGCCACTCCTTATTCCATAGTCCATCAAATCCTTACCCAAAACATGAAAACTTCACAACACAAAACTCAACAGAAAATCTCATGAGATCCGTTAGTATAAGAAAATAAATCACCACTTTTGGTAATTTTGAATATTGGTATAATATCTACTATATTCCAACTTTTCCATGGTTCATACCCCCCCCCCCCGATACTACCCATAGATTCATCAAAATAAGCAAACAACACATAGAAAACAGAATCTGTCAAAAACAGAACACTCTGTAGTAATCTGTAACTCTCGAATACTTCTGTAACTCCAAAAATTCTGAAAACTTAGGACAACCTAGGAAACTTGTATATTAATCTTCTTCAAAAATAATCAGTATTTTACCACGCTTGTGTTAAAACTAAGAATTGTTTTACTAAGTGTAGAAGTTTCTGTTTTCAGCAAGATCAAATCAACTATCATCGTAAGCCATTCCAAAGGTCTTACTTGGCATAAACACTAATTAAAACACAAAAAACATCTAATAGAGGCTAGATGAATTGTTTATTGCAAAACATCAAGGAAAATATTGGGTTGTCTCCCAACAAGAATTTTTCTTTAAAGCCTTTTAGCTAGGCATGGATAATTTTAATGATGCTCGCATGAAAGATAGAAATTGAAACACGAAGAGAGCATCATGTAGCATGTGAAAAACACATCTAAGTTTAACATACTTCCTATGCATAGGCATCTTATAAGCAAATAAATTATCAAGGCAAGCAAAAACTAGCATATGCAAGGAAGGAGAAAGGAACAATAGCAATCTCAACATAATGAGAGGTAATTTAGTAACATGAAAATTTCTACACCAATATTTTCCTCTCTCATAATAATTACATGTGGGGTCATATTCAAATTCAACAATATAACTATCACATAAAATATTCTCTTCATGATCCACATGCATGCAAAGTTGACACTCATCCAAAATAGTGGGATCATCAAATAAAGTCATGAGTTCTCCAAACCCACTTTTATCAAAAAATCATAAGACTTATCAATCTCCAAAGTATTGGGATCATTATTTCCTAAAGTTGACACTCTTCCAAACCCACTTTCAATATTGTAGCGAACATATTCATCATGAGGCTTAAATAAATTTTCAAGACCATAAGAAGCATTATCACCCCAATCATGATCATTGCAATAAGTAGAGGACATAGCAAAACTAGCATCCCCAAGCTTGGGGTTTTGCATATCATTAGCACAATTGACTTTAATAGAATTTATAATAACATCACTGTAATCATGCTTTTGATTCAAGGAACTATCAAGTATGGGTGCAATAGCAATAATCTCATGTTTAACATAAGGAACTATAGCAAATTCATCTCCATAAATATTGGCATCATGGCCACAAGAATAGCAAGCATCTTGTTCATCAAGGGATATTTCAATCAAATCAACGGAATCATAATTATCTATAGATTCATGCATATCATAATTTTCTTCCAAAGCAACGGTCATTCTCTCAATAAATTCTTTGACATAGGCATTGTGAGCATAGTTTTCATAGAAATATTTAAGTATGTCAAAAAATAGATTTGTAGAGAGTAATATCATACTTTTCAATCAAATAAGCAACTTCATAAGTGCCCTTAAAAGCAACAAATTCTTTAATTTGTTCGATATCACAGTAACTGTAAACACCCTTTTCATAAGAAGATAAGATTTCATTATCATTGAACTCACATAAGTAGGGAAGGTGTTTTTTAGGGTTCTTAGAGCAACAAGTAAAATCACAAAGTTCACAAAGATTCCAAGCATAGCATAGCAAAAAAATTATTTGATTCCATAGGAGTCTCTCTTTTCTGGCAAACAGTGATGCACAAAATGAGCATGCTCATCTAAAGATTTTCCCTCAATTAAACTCATTGGAGTTTCAGGATGAGCACATGTCGATCGAAGATGATCCAAGTAGAAAACTTTAAGTGGATCCATAACAATAGATTTTTAGCAAGCAAAGATGCAAGCAAATAGAAGGCATGTGGCATCACAAGAAAAGATAGCAAATGAGCAAAAAGGCATATAGAAAGAAGGGCAAAAAATTCGAAAATCGTTTTAGAAGTGGGGGAGAGGAAAACAAGAGGAAAATGGCGAATAATGTAATGCAAGAGATGAGAGTTTTATGATGGGTACTTGATATGTCTTGACTTGGCATAGATCTCCCCGGCAACGGCGCCACAAATTATTCCTGCTACTTCTTGAGCTTGCGTTGGTTTTTCCCTTACAGAGGAAAGGGTGATGCAGCAAAGTAGAGATAAGTATTTCCCTTAGTTAGAGAACCAAGGTATAAATCTAGTAGGAGACAACACACAAATCACCAATACATTCACAAACAATCAAACAACTTGCACCTAACATCATAAAGGGGTTGTCAACCCCTTCACGGTCACTTGCAAAAGTGAGATCTGATAGAGATGGATAAAACTAAACAAACGATAAAGTAAATATTTTTGGGTTTTTTTGGTTTATAGATTGGAAAGTAAAAGATTGCAAAATAGTAGATCAGAAACTTATATGATGGAAAATAGAAGATCAGGAACTTATATGATGGAAAATAGACCCGGGGACCATAGGTTTCACTAGAGGCTTCTCTCAAGATAGCAAATAATACGGCGGGTCAACAAATTATTGTCGAGCAATTGATAGAAAAGCACAAAGTTATGACGATATCTAAGGCAATGATTATGAAATATAGGAATCACATCCATGTCAAGTAGACTAAAATGATTCTACATCTACTGCTATTACCCCACACATCGACCGACTCCTGCCTGCATCTAGAGTATTAAGTTCACGAAGAAAAGAGTAACGCATTAAGTAGGATGAGATGACGTAGAGGAATAAACTCAAGCAATATATATGATGTAAAACCCATCTTTTTATCCTCGATGGCAACAATACAATACAATATGTGCCTTGCTGCCCCTACTGTCACTGGGAAAGGACACCGCAAGATTATGATAATAACCCAAAGCTAAGCACTTCTCTCATTGCAAGAAAAACCAATCTAGTTGGCCAAACTAAACCTATAGTCCGAAGAGAATTACAAAGATATCTAATCATGCATATAAGAATTCAGAGACGGTTCAAATAATATTCATAGATAAGCTGATCATAAATCCACACATCATCGGATCTTAACAAACACACTGCAAAATAAGATTACATCAGATATATCTCCAAGAACATCGAGGAGAACATGGTATTGAGAATCAAAAAGGGAGAAAAGGCCATCTAGCTACTAGCTATGGACTAATGACCCACAAATATAGGGGATCAATCGTAGTCCTTTCGATAAGTAAGAGTGTCGAACCCAACGAGGAGCAGAAAGAAATGACAAATAGTTTTCAGCAAGGTAATGTCTGCAAGCACTAAAATTGTAGGTAATGAGTAGTTTGATAGCAAGATAATTTGTAATGAGCAAGTAACAATAATATTAACAAAAGTGCAGCAAGGTAGTCCAATCCTTTTGAGGCAAAGGACAAGCCAAAACGGTCTCTTATGATAAGCAAAGTGTTCTTGATGGTACACGCGAATTTCATCTAGTCACTTTCATCATGTTGGTTTGATTTGTGTTCGCTACTTTGATAATTTGATATGTGGGTGCATCGATGCTTAGGTGTTGTTCTTACTTGAACAAACCTCCTACTTATGATTAACAATCTGCAACTACGAGAAAAGTATCAAGAATAAATTCTAACCATAGCATTAAACTTTTGGATCCAATCGGTCCCTTACGGAATAGCGCATAAACTAGGGTTTAAGCTTCTGTCACTATCGCAACCCATCATCTAATAACAACTCCACAATGCATTCCCTTAGGCCCAAATATGGTGAGGTGTCATGTAGTCAACGTTCACATGACACCACTTAGGGAAGCACAACATACATACCATCAAAATATCGAACACATATAAAGTTCACATGATTACTTGCAACAAGATTTCTCCCGTTGCCTCAAGAACAAAAGTAACTACTCACAAATGATAATCATGCTCAAGATCAAAGGAATATTAAATAGCATATTGGATCTGAACATATAATCTTCCACCAAATAAACCATATAGTAATCAACTACAAGATGTAATCAACACTACTAGTCACCCACAAGTACCAATCTATAGTTCCGGTACAAAGATTGAACACGCGAGATGAACGAGGGTTTGAGAGGAGATGGTGTTGTCGAAGATGTTGATGGAGATTACCCTCCCCAAGATGGGAGAGTTGTTGGTGATGATGATGACGATGATTTCCTCCTCCGGGAGGGAAGTTCCCCCGATGGAATCGCTCCGCCGAAGGGCAAAAGTGCTCCTGCCAAAATTCTGCCTCAAGACGGCAGCACTTCATCCCAAAAGTCCTCTCCTTATTTTTTTTTCTAGGTCAAAATGACTTTTATACCAGAAGATGGGCACCAGAAGTGGGCTGGGCTGAGCACAACCCACCAGGGCGCGCCTAGGGGGCCTGGCGCGCCCTGGTGTCTTATGCTCACCAGGTAGCCCCCCTCTGGTAGTTATTTGCTCCAGTATTTCCTATTTATTCCATAAAAATTCCCCGTGAAGTTTCAGCTCATTTGGAGTTGTGCAGAATAGGTAGCCTAACGTAGCTTTTTCATGTCCAGATTTCCAGCTGCCGGAATTCTCCCTCTTTGTGTGAACCTTGCATATCATGGGATAAAAGGCATTAGAATTACTCCAAAAAGCATTATTATGCATAAAAATATTATAAACAACAGTAGGTAAACATGATGCAAAATGAACGTATCATGGACCCATAGGTCTGAGGTAAACTACTCACGCTTCATCGGAAGGGCAATAGAGTTGATGTAGAAGCCCTCCGTGATCGAATCCCCCTCCGGGAGGATGCCGGAAAAGGCCCCAAGATGGGATCTCACGGGAACAGAAGGTTGCGGCGGTGGAGAAGTTTTTTCGTGGATGCTTCTGGTGGTTTGGAAATATATGTGAATATATAGGAGGAAGATCTAGGTCAGGGAGTCATCGAGGGGCCCACAAGGTAGGGGGCGCGCCTTACCCCCTGGGCACGCCCTCCACCCTTGTGGCCGCCCCACGGATCTTCTGACTTGCACTCCAAGTCTCCTGGGTGTCTTCTGGTCCAAGAAAAATCATCGCGAAGGTTTTATTCCGTTTGGTATTCCTTTTCTGCAAAGCTCAAAAACAAGGAAAAAACAGAAACTGGCACTGAGCTCTAGGTTAATAGGTTAGTCCCAAAAATAATATGAAATAGCATATAAATGCATATAAAACATCCAAAACAGATAATATAATAGCATGGAACAATCAAAAATTATAGATACGTTGGAGACGTATCATGTACATATGTGCAGCCGCATCGTGTGTGACGCTTGGCTTCGCTACTTGTTGTACCATCGAACCTAAGTATCTATAAAGCAGTTGTCTTTCTGTACCAAGTTGTTGTGTGTTGCCAGAAGACTTGATCTCTGGGCTGGCAATGCAAGGTAAACCAGTTGCTCTGAGGCGGGATGCCACATAAATCGTCACTATCGTCATCACCAACAACCCTCTCATCTTTGAGAGGCCAATCTTCATCAACATCTACAACACACCATCTCCTCTCAAACCCTAGTTCATCTCTTGTGTTCAATCTTTGCACCAGAACCTCAGATTAGTACCTGTGAGTGACTAGTAGTGTTGATTACATCTTGTAGTTTTTTTGATAGAAAGACTGTAATGGAACCCCCTACAGTATAATTGGTGCAACAAACCCAAATTGCAAGTACCGTGCCTTGAACCTGGGTGGGTGGGAAGGCATCAGCCCCTTCCCACCACTAGGCTATGCCTTAGTCTGCGATTACATCTTGTAGTTGATTAGTATATGGTTTATTTGGTGGAAGATTATATGTTTAGATCCATTGTGCTATTTAATACCCCTCTAATCTTGAGCATGATTATCATTTGTGAGTAGTTACTTTTGTTCTTGAGGTCACGGGAGAAGTCATGATGCAAGTAATCATGTGAACTTGTGCGCGAGGATTGTCAGGGTTCAAACCCCGTCTAATGTTGCCCTCGCCCTCCTTTTATAGCTCAAGGGGTTACCACAGTGGCAAAAAGATCATTACAGGGGTGATTAGACTGATGTAGAACTATCATACCTAACTCTTGCATTTAGGGCAAAATGCATTAAATGCGCTGCTACGTGTCGTGTGGAGGTTGAAGCCCCACAAGGCTGCCACGCCGCTTATCCAACTGCCTTCTATCAGCGTGACACGCCATCAAGGTACGTGTAAAAAAAGTGTTTTACCCCCTCAGCATGTTGACACGTGTGGGTTACGTCCACCTAAGCACCTGCGGGCTCGACACCTCATTGATCTAGCAATTAGCTGATGAAAGAGGTGGAGCGCTGGTGTTTGGCAGGAAGCCCACGTCTGAGGAGCTTTTTGTGGCTTGACTTACCGGAGTTGGTTGCTTCCATTTGAGGTATTTGTAGCTTATCTTAAAGCTTGGTCTTCTTAATGCTCTCCTTGATCTCATGAAGAGCAGTTTCTCTGGCTTGGTTGTGTATGAGGCTTAGTACTTGACATAAGAACTTGTAATATGTTTGTGCATAAGTGAGGAAGACAAACACTCATGTTTGCTGCACCGACACTTCGAGATCGGTAAACCTAACAGGGACTGACGCCACCTGGGGCCCGGCCTTAAAGCTTGATGCCGTTAATTCATCTAACTTATTTCCGGCCAAATACCACTTGGGCGTGATTTCGAACGTCCTCGGAGCGGCTATACTATAGGTCAATCCTGAATGCTCAGAGAGTATGGACCCAACAGACCTCTCATCATTTAACAATCTACTAGACCGGATCCGATCCATGGGACTCTCCAGCGGCCATCCTCGGTCTATGATCAGATCGGGCTTAAACCAGATAATAGGGAAATTCACATCGTGCCTATCACACACATCGTCGCCACCATCGAGGATTTGGCTGAAGGCTCGCAGTCACCAAAGTTAAAAACAAATTATGTCCAGGTTCCCGATCATCTCGCCCATGTTGTTACTACTCCACTAGTACTACTACTCCTACTACTATTGGACAGGGGTCTTAAAAAGTTACTATTGGACTGGCTATACATGGCGAAACCCTAGTAGGAAGAGCATGTGCGAGAACAAGAACTCACGTATTTGAATACAAATAGGAAACAATTTTTGTTTGAAAACAAATCTAGGAGTACGTATGAATCTAACAATATTGATTGGGCGTTGTTGAATGTTGATACTTTTTTCTATAAGTTTGGTCAAAGTATAGATACTTTGACTACACAAAAAACTTATGTGTAAACTAAAAAGGATCGGAGGGAATATATTGTACGTTCAAAAGCGAAACGAACATTGAATACTGATAACTCACAAGTATAGGGGATCAATTGTATCCTCTTCCAATAAGTAAGAGCGTCGAACCCAACGAGGAGCTAAAGGTAGAACAAATATTCCCTCAAGTTCTATCGACCACCGATACAACTCTACGCATGCTTAATGTTCGCCTTACCTAGAACAAGTATGAAACTATAAGTACTTTGTAGGTGTTGTAGGCTAGGTTTGCAAGATGATAAAGAGCACGTAAATAAAAGCTAGGGGCTGTTTAGATAAATACACAACTAAATTAGTTTCAGTAGAAAGCTTTTTGTCACGAGAAAGTTATTTGTCCCTAGACAATCGATAACAAGACCGGTAATCATTATTGCAATTTTATTTGAGGGAGAGGCATAAGCTAACATACTTTCTCTTCTTGGATCATATGCACTTATGATTGGAACTCTAGCAAGCATCCACAACTACTAAAGATCATTAAGGTAAAACCCAACCATGGCATTATAAGGCATCAAGTCCTCTTTACTCCCATATGCAAACTGTCAGATTTCAGGTTCCAGCAAAACCCTTGAGGTTCGAACAGTGGGGTGCGCACGAAGATCTCCCCCTCTCTAGCTCGCACACTCAACGATCTCACGACCTAGCTTCGTCGAACTCAAAGAACACGAGACACAAGATTTATACTAGTTCGGGCCACCGTTGTGGTGTAATACCCTACTCCAGTGTGGTGTGGTGGATTGCCTCTTGGGCTGAGGATGAGCAGTTACAAGGGAAGAACAGCCTCCTGAGGAGAGGTGTTCTTGTGCTTAGTGAACTGGCGTGAGGCTAAGGATGGAATGGCTCCGATCCAAGATGAGATCGATCCCTTAGCCATGGTGGTGGCTAGTCCTATTTATAGAGGCCCTGGTCCTCTTCCCAAATATTGAGCGGGAAGGGATCCCACAACGGCCAATTTGAAGGGAGACAACTAGTACAAGTTATCCTAACAAAGGTAGTCTTTGCCTGCCAAAGGCTCTGGTGGTGACGTTGTCTTGGGCTCCACGGTGACCTCCGTCATGCTGTCCTGCTAGTCTTGGTCTTATTGCACCGATATCGAAACCTTTGCCTGATGCTTTGGAACTCCTCGCCTGCGCTTGCCTCCTTAGCACCAAAGAGGAAATGAGGACACTGCGCTTGCTGGCGCCCTCCTGGCGCCCGCCTGGTCTCGCTCATCATGGCTTACGTCATTGGAACCTCGCGAGGTTCGCCTTGCCTTGATATCTCCACCCCTTGCGAGCCAGCCTGGTGAGGCCGCCCCTGAGGAGGTCTTGCATCGTCCACCTCGCGAGGGTCTTGGGTGTTCGCTGGTGAAGATGGGTCGTACGGGGCCGCTGGAGGAGCCACGCTGCGGGCTGCAGGCAGGCAAGTCTGGGGACCCCCGTTCCCAGAACACCGACAGTAGCCCCTGGGCCGAAGGCACGCTAGGGATTGGCTTTGAGGTGAAGGCAAATGGCAAGTGTGGAGCGCCGCGGGTCCCAACAGCCTGCGGCCTTGGTCGATGCGTGGCGACAAATTGGACGTGGGCGTCTCCGCTTCCCCTCGCAGCCTCGGCAACTGCCCGACTTGACAAAAGACTAGCGCGGGCTACGCTCGTCTTCATTGCTTTCCTCCGCCTTGCTCTAGATCCCCTTTCTCGCCCCTTGCTTCTGAAACCTCCAGATCTGCTCCGACCCCCTTCCAAGATTCCGTCTGATGGCACCCCGAAAGGCCAAGGTTGACTCACCGCCCGCCTGGTACGAGCCGGGCCTAGAGGCGCCCAATGTCTCGGCGAAGAACCTTGCCGTCACATAGCTGCTGACGGCGGGGGAGAACAACGAGAAGGGGGAGATCGTGCTCCAGCCTGGCTCCGCCGTGCCCGAAGCCCTGAAGAGCTTCTTCTACCCCTTCTTTATGGGCAGCATCGCCGCCGGCCTCATTCCCTCCTTCTCCGACTTCTTCTACGCGGTCCTCCAGCATTACGGGTTACAAGCTCTTCATATCCATCCCAACTCCGTTCTTCTCTTGTCCATCTTTGCCTTCTACTGTGAGGCGTATGTCGGGGTGATGCCATCCGTGGCATTGCTGCGCCACTTCTTCTACCTCTGGATCAACGAAGGCCACACCATGGGGTGTGCCAATTTCATCGCAGCCGGCAAGGCCAACGCGATTTCGAAGACCGGGAAGAAGGCCGATGGCTTCAAGAGCAAGTGGGTTATGATGGATGCCAAGTGTGTCCACCGACGGCTGAACCTGCCGACGGGGATGCCCCGGCCTGATGTGGGGTGGTCCTGCGTGAAGCTTACTGACGAGCGGGCTAAGCTGGTGCTGGAGAAGATGAATGCCGACCTGAGGGCGGGCAGCGCGAAGGCGGCAAAACTGCCAGGGGCCATGCTCCTGAAGGAATTCTTGGCGCAGCGGATGGCTCCCCACCAGGCGCGCACGCGCCCCCTGTGGACGCTTGAGGATGGAGAAGACAAGCTCCGCTTGAGCACAAAGACCTTGTCCGACGAGGAGCTGGCCGCAGCCCTCCGTCTCCTGGTCGGAGACGACCAAGAGTATCCGCCGAATCCCCACGCTCCCTTGTTCCTCCGGAAGGACGGGGCGCAGGTTGTGGCCGCCATGCCCACCTTTGACGGGCGCGGCCTGGTGTCGCCGGCGCCTTCTATAGTCCCTGTGGCGACAGCGATGGTGGACGTATCTTCTGGTGAGTCCCGCAGGGACGAAGAGGAGGAGGAGAAGGAGGAGGACGAGGAGCATGACCCAGAGGCAGCCCCCAAGGAGATGGGGGAGACCTCCCCCTTGTGCAAGGCCGACATCCTCCGCTTCCTGCCTGACGATGATGGCGAGGACGATATCTTCCCGGAGAAGGGGGAGCCGCCGGTGATTCCGACGAAGAGCAGGTCAGCGCTGCTTTCCCGGGACAATGCTCCTGCCTCACCGTTGCCTGGAGCTGCTTCCGGCCCAGCTGTTGCCCCTGCTTCTGCTCCCGGAGCTGGCTCGCCCGCACCTCGGGTCGCGAACCTCTCCAGCTTCAAGCTCCCGAAGCGGAGGGACTATGCAGCGGTGGATCAGTAAGCATTCTCGTCCCGCCTTGTTCTTGCTTCTGACGCTTGCTTCTGACTCTTCTTCTTCATCGTGCAACTAGGCCTGCGGCGAAGAGGAGAAGAGAGGGCGAGGTGGTGCCGCTTGAGCCCAGATCACCTCCTGCTGCCGCACCCCACCCCATGAGTGGAGGTGGAGACTGTGCCCGTGCTTCTTCAACCCGATCATTCTCGCGAGGCGGGGTGGAGCATTCTCGGGAGAGGTCAGCCCCCGAGGCCCCACTGGTCCCGGAGGTGCCAACGTCCGGCACAGGTGCTGGGGCCCCAGAGGCTCAGGAGCCTCCTGCTTCCCAGGCCATGGTGACGACAACGCCTCTTCCTCCTCCTTTTGCCATGCTGCTGACCCGAGGCTCCTCTGCTTCTCCTAACATCCTGGAGCGGGCCCTTTCTGAGATGGCCCGGCTGCGAGAAGATCTTCAGGGCGCCGACCCCCTCCTGGCAGCTGGGCGCCTGGACCTGGTCTCTGGCTGGCTTCATTCTGACGTGTCCGTTCAAGCGGCACTGAGCTAGGCCACGGCGACCTTCGAAGGGGAGAAGCGAGCCACCGCTCAGGCGACAGCTACTCGCCAGGAGGCGCTGAAGGACATTGAGGCCGCCCAAGGTCGCTGCCAGGTGCTGGAGGCCGAGCTGAAGATCCTGTGTGAAGAGTGTGTCGAAGATGCCCGTGGCCGTAAGGCGGAGGAAGAGAGGATGAAGGCCTGGGAGGACGACGTCAAGGGTCGCGACACCGAGCTGGAGCAGCTGGCGCAGGCAAAGGCCACTGAGCGCGTCCGGCTAGAGCAGCTGGAGCGGAAGGTGTAGGCAGAGAAAGCCAAACTTGATGCCAAGGCGAAGGTTCTGGCCAAGAACCGCGCGGCCTTTGCGCTTCTCGAGAAGAGGTCTCGCGAGGCTCTGAAGACACTCTATGAGAAGGGCTTGGAGAAGCCGCTAGCCAACAATGAGGACGGCCCCGCCCAGTTGCTTCCCTACTTGGTCGAGGCGCTTGAGGAAGTCATGAGCGGCATCGGCCCCATGGCAGAGGAAGAGGCTCGCGTCCTTTCTTTAGCTGCGCTGATGCGCGTCTTCAGCCACCTCCATCTTTGCGATCCTGCTGCCCGCCTTGACGAGCTGCTGGAGCCTGTGGACGACGAGCGCTACGCAGCTGCCGCTATAGCCATGAAGGGTCAGGTGGAAGCCTTGATGCAGAGGTTCGACGCCTTCGCCCCCACACCTTCGACCGGTGGTACAGGTGAAGGCGACGCCACCCAGGAGGGGGCGCCTCTTGCGAGTGCCGGCGATGTCCAGGGATGACTGGCTTGCGGCTCCTTTCCTGTTGAAACTCCTGCAACATGTAGTGTGCCTCATGGAGGCGTTTAAACTTGTGTTTGATATTCGGAGAACAATATGTCTTATAATATTTGCTTTGAGATTTTGCGATTTCCTTCCCATTTGCTTTATGTTCTACGTCGGTAGAGCCCGACCCCACACATACCTCAGCCGCCATTGGGCCAACCGGATCACCAGGACGAACCAAGGAGTGAGGGGCTACGTGGTCAGTTAGGCTCCTGAGTCGCGATGCTCAGGAGTCCCCCTTGATGCACAAACAGCTTGTGGAAAGGAGATGCAAGGGTAGGTCTAGTGTTCTACATCGGCAGAGCCCTACCCCGCGCATAGCTTAGTCGCCATTGGGCCGACCAGATCACCAGGACGGACCAAGTAGTGAGGGGCTACGTGATCCGTTAGGCTGCTGAGTCGCGATGCTCAGGAGTCCCCCTTGAAGTTCAAACGACCTTCATACCTTAGCTCCGCTTGGGAGGGTGCGGAAGACCAGGTCCGAGGGACCTGGCAGGATGGCGTACGCTTGGGCGTGACCCGAGCGTAGCCCCTGTGCCCAGCCCCCTCGCGCGACTCTCCCGAGGGGAGGTGTTGCAATGAGGCCAGACACCGAGCCCGGAGGCTCCCTGAGGTTGGTACGGATGGACCATGGTGCTTCCGCACTTGCACGGGCATAGCTGCTCGTCGGCAGTGTCGACTGCCAGCGCGGAGCATGGTGCTTCCACTGGTATGTGGGAGGGGGCTCCCTCTAACTGGAGCCCCCGGGGCGTGTACAACCCTTCCATGACACGTGGCTTGCACGACAGGGCTGGAGAAGGTGTATCTGGGCACTCGTGAGCCAGCGCGGGACTCACGAGGCCCTATCTCAAGGCGGGTTGCGCCTGGTCTTGATTCTTGATAGTTGTGGCGGTCCTGCGAGATGGTTAGAAAACCTGCGCCGAAAGGATTTCCTGAGGCTATCGCAAGAGAAGGCCAAGCACCAACGACCCCAGGAGGTGACGTGAACGGGGCCGGCCCGCCAGATAGAGCTCAGTCGTTGGATTTATCGATGTTGCAGGGATGGGCCCAAGCACAGACGCCGTGCCTAGCCTTCTTATGCGAAGGATCCTGAAGAAACACAATCGGCGCCTGGCTCCCTTGGCAGGTGACAGTCAAGCAGGTGATAACCATAGATAGATTAGGCATCAGAAGCAAACTGGCTTAGGTAAACACAGGAACGATACATGCCACTGGGTCAGACCCGAGCGGCATGGGGATGATGCTTCCCGAGGGGCGCTCCTAGTAGGGTGAACTGAGGATGCAAGCAGATACATGCCGCAGGGACGGACCCACGCGGACTAGGAATGATGCAGCCCAAGGGGCGCTCCCAGCTAAATGGACTTGGAGAGATGTCACCTGGTTTGGTTGCTGAAGGGGTGTTGGGGTAGCTGAAGACACGCAGCGAACAAGTCGCCCCTCACGAGCCACCGGGGCCCTGAGCCTTGGGAGTCTCTGGAGGCTCGGACGGCCTCCGGAGGACCGTCTCCATCTCCGCCAGGACTGCATGATTCCTGCCCTCTTGACCCGCCATGATGCTCCGCAGGTTGCGCTGGAAGGCAGCAGCCATGCTTGGCAGGCCGAAAGGCATGCCAACGTAGCTGTGAGGTGGACCCTCACAGCGTCCAACACGCGAAGGCCAGAAGCGCTCCTGAGATGCGGCCTGGTTGAGCCCTGGGATGTCGATGCAGACACGCAGCTCACCACCCTCGCCTGGGTGGGGAGCAACGCCAGGTGGGCGGCGGTCGCCGCGTATTGCTCTTGCTTCCTGAAGCTCCTGAGAGGCCTCATCGATGAACTCCTGAGCGCCAGGCGCTTTTCGCCTCGCGCCCTCCTGAGGGAAACGTGTCGCGAAGCACGCCTCTACGTGGTGCCCGAGCGCCTCCCTCGTGATGTTGGCCAGGTCTGAGGCCCTCTAGAAGAGAACCCCCGAGCCCTGCCCGAGGAGGGCGCCGGTCACACCTCCCTATGCGAGGGAGGGAGGCTCCCCAGGCGCAGGCGTAGATCCTGAAGTGGTGTAGCTGGAGGTGCCGCTCCCTTGGGGTCCAGTGTGGAGCTGCTTCTTCTTGGGGTTGGCCTCGGGAGGGTACAGCGTTGTGTTGCTGTCGGGATCTTTGAGTGATGCAGCTTGGAAGGCGCGCTCGAGGGAGCACACCGCGTATCTTTCTTCGCAGGGGATGGTGATGATTCCGCTGCTTCAGGGCATCTTGAGGACGTTGTAGCCATGGTGGACGACTGCAATGAATTTGGCCAGCGCTGGGTACCCGAGGATGGCATTGTACGGCAGACGGATGTGGGCGACGTCGAAGTCGATGAGCTTGGTGCGGTAGTTGTCGCGCTGACCGAAGGTGACAAGGAGACGAACTTGCCCTATCGGGGTGGTAGAACCGTCAGTCACTCCTGAGAAAGGCTTGGTAGGCTGGAGCTGATCGTATGGCACTTGAAAGCTGTCGATAGTCTCGACGGATAGGACATTGAGCCCTGCGCCACCGTCGATGAGGGTCTTGGTAACTTGGACATTGCTGATGGTGGGTGAACAGAGCATCGGAAGAACGCCGGCCGTTGCCGTGCACCTGAGCTGGTCTGCCGAGCTAAAGGTGATGGCGTACTTGGACCACCTAAGCGGGCGCGTGGCTTCGAGCTTGGGGAGGACTGCATTCTCCTCACGAGCAAACTGCTTGAAGACACGCTAAGAGGCTGGGGCTTGAGCTCTGCCCAAGATGCAGGCGATAGCTCGCGGCTCTTGGAAGCCCGCATCCCCCTCGTCCTATTGATGGTCGTCGTTCCTTCTTGGCGGCGGTAGCGGTGGGAAACCAGGGTTGCCCTGAGGACGGTCCTCGCAAGGCTGGTCCCTCTAGGCGCCCTCACGAGGCTGATTCTGCCAACGATCCTCGGAGGTTGGTCACGCCACTCCTAGAAGGGCCCACGGTCGTCCCAACGTCCTCCACCACGTCCACCTCCTCGGCCGTAGCCCCGGTTGTTGCGCTCGGGGCTTTGACCGAAGCGTCCATCTCGAATGGCCCTGAGATCTTGACAGTCATTAGTGTTGTGTGCGCGCACGTTGTGGAAGGCGCAGAATGTGTGGCTGCCCTTGGATGACTCGGGAAGATCGCTGTCGCGCTTGGTGTCTGGTTCTACCGCGAGCACGGCCAATCCCTTGCGCTTCACGTCCTTGACCTTGGAATTCTTCTCCTCTGGGTCCGCAGCAGGGAGCTCGAGGATGTAGAGGCACCCCTCCTCAGCTCTTGCACACTTGGTCACGATGTTGAACAGCTCCAAGGTCATGCACAACTCTTCATGGATGGCGAGCTCCTCCTTCATCTTGACGTCGTGGATGCCGTCGGAGAATGCCGAGATGATGGCCTCGTCCATTACCTTGGGGACCTTGATTCATACGCTGTTGAAGCATTGGATGTATTTCTGCAGGGTTTCTCCTGGTTGTTGCTTGATGCAGCGCAGGTCACCTGCAACCGGGGGGCGGTCGCAAGTGCCCTGGAAGTTGGCGATGAAGCAGTCGCGCATCTCGCCCTAGGAGGAGATCGAGCCTGGGGGCAGGTTCATGAGCCATGAGCGGGCGCCGTCCTTGAGAGCCATGGGAAAACAGTTCGCCATGACCTTTTCATCGCTGTTGGCCGCTTTGATGCTCAGCTCATAGATCTGCAGAAACTCCGCAGGTCGGGGGTACCGTCGTAGCGAGGAGGCAGATCTGGCTTGAACTTGCCCGGCCAGATGATGCTGCGCAACTCGGGGGCGAAGGCGCGACAACCCGTCGTGGCGACCGGGGCCCGTCGTGGAGGCAGAGCTTTGTCGTGGTGCCCCTGCGCCTCCATGGCACGCGGCGCATGGCCTTGTCGCAGCAAGCAATCCTGGCATAGCGGAGCTGGGAGTGGTGGAGTGTTTCCTTGTGGACGGGGAATCTCTTGGCAGATTCTTTCTTCGTGCGCGGGCACGTGGCACTGTGGGTCGCGTCGATGGGTGGCGCATCTTGGAGCGAGGACGTCGTCTTGACATGGGAGAGGCAGAGGCGCACCGTGAGCAGCACACCTTAGCGCGAGGGCGCCGTCTTGTTGCGGAGGAGGCGGAGGCGCTCCGTGGGCCACATTGCCTTAGCTGGGGGGCGGGCGAGGCAGCGAGAGGGATGGCGCAGGAGAGCCTCCTGTGGTGCTGATGAGCTCAGCGATGTGGTCCAGCCAGTCCTCGCAGAGGTCGTCGACTGGACGGTAACACAAGATCTCGTGCGCCATGAGCAGCATGGCCTGCGCATCCGTGGGTGCACATCGAGCGTGAGATGACGAGCCGGCCAGAGTCAGCAACGGGGTGGCGGTGTGGCCGTCACGGTGCATGGAGGTATGCAGCAAAGAGGCTTGCTGCTTGTTTGCTGCCAGACCGGTGATAGTGTTGGCGACGGGTGACGGAGAACGGCGGGGAGGCCCGCCGACTGGGGCCGTCTGAGCGACGCGGGCGGCGAGAGCGGCCCGGCGAGCGTCGGCTATGAGGTTCGTGGAGTGACGAGGCGTGGATTGACGATGAAGAAGGCTTCGGCGCACCCCCACCTGGCGTGCCAAATGTCGGATTTCAGGTTTCGGCAAACCCCTTCGAACAGTGGGGTGCGCACGAAGATCTCCCCCCTCTCTAGCTCGCACACTCAATGATCTCATGGCCTAGCTTCGTCGGACTCAAAGAACACGAGATACAAGATTTATACTGGTTCGGGCCATCATTGTGGTGTAATACCCTACTCCAGTGTGGTGTGGTGGATTGCCTCTTAGGCTGAGGATGAGTAGTTACAAGGGAAGAACAGCCTCCTGAGGAGAGGTGTTCTTGTGCTTAGTGAACTGGTGTGAGGCTAAGGATGGAATGGCTCCGATCCAAGATGAGATCGATCCCTTAGCCATGGTGGTGGCTAGTCCTATTTATAGAGGCCTTGGTCCTCTTCCCAAATATTGAGCGGGAAGGGATCCCACAATGGCCAATTTCAAGGGAGACAACTAGTACAAGTTATCCTGACAAAAGTAGTCTTCGCCTGCCAAAGGCTCTGGTGGTGACGCTGTCTTCGGCTCCACGGTGACCTCCGTCCTGCCGTCCTACTGGTCTTGGTCTTGTTGCACCGATATGGAAACCTTTGCCTGATGCTTTGGAACTCCTCACCTACACTTGCCTCCTTAGCACCAAAGAGGAAACAAGGACACTGCGCTTGCTGGCGCCCTCCTGGCGCCCGCCTAGTCTCGATCATCATGGCTTACGTCATTAGAACCTTGCGAGGTTTGCCTTGCCTTAATCTCTCCGCCCCTCGCGAGCCAGCCTGGTGAGGCCGCCCCTGAGGAGGTCTTGCGTCGTCCGCCTCGTGAGGCTTGGCCCCTCGCGAGGGTCTTGGGTGTTTGCTGGTGAAGATGGGCCGTATGGGGCGCTGGAGGAGCCACACTGCGGGCCGCAAGCAGGCAAGTCTGGGGACCCCCGTTCCCAGAACGCCAACACAAACAACCTACTTACTCGGGTCTGTGCTTTTGTCACTCACGCCACCCACCATAAGCAAATCATGAACATATTGCAAACCCTACAGTGGGGATCCCGCATGCTTGCGCGACACAGAGAGCACCATAGGACAGCACCAATAATAAAACATGCAACTCAAACCAATCACGATCATCAATAAACTCATAGGACAAAACGGATCTACTCAAACATCATAGGATAGCCATACATCATTGGGAAATAATATATAGTGTTGACCATGTTTAAGTAGATATTACAGCGGGTAAAAGAGGGGTTACACTGCTGCATAGAGGGGGGAAGAGTTGGCAATGACGGCGGTGAAGTTGTTGGTGTAGATCGCTGTCGCGATGATGGCCCCGGCGGTGTTCCGGCACCACCGGGAGAGAGGGGGAGACAGCCCCCCTTCTTATTCTTCTTCCTTGACCTGCCCCCTAGATGGGAGAAGGGTTTCCCCTCTAGTCCATGGCCTCCATGGCGGCGGAGGTGAGAGAGCCCCTCCGAGATTGGATCTCTCTCTCTGTGTGTGTTTCCTTCTGTTTCTACGTTCCAGATTCTGGCCTTTCACCATTTCTTATATTCCCGTAGATCCGTAACTCCGATTGGGCTGAAATTTTAACACAATTTGTATCCGGATATGTGACGCCCCCGATTTGACCGTACACTAATCATACACGCAAACGTGTATGATCAAGATCAGGGACTCACGGGAAGATATCACAACACAACTCTACTAATAAAATAAGTCATACAAGCATCATATTACAAGCCAGGGGCCTCGAAGGCTCGAATACAAGAGCTCGATCATAGACGAGTCAGCGGAAGCAACAATATCTGAGCACAGACATAAGTTAAACAAGTTTGCCTTAAGAAGGATAGCACAAACTGGGATACATATCGAAAGAGGCGCAGGCCTCCTGCCTGGGATCCTCCTAAACTACTCCTGGTCGTCGTCAGCGGGCTGCACATAGTAGTAGGCACCTCCCGAGTAGTAGTAGTCATCATCGAAAGTGGCGCCTGGATCCTGGGCTACATCGTCTGGTCGAAGCAAACGGGTATAGAAAGGGGGAAATGGGGAAGCAAAGCAACTGTGAGTACTCATCCAAAGTACTCGCAAGCAAGGAGCTACACTACATATGCATTGGTATCAATGAAAGGGGTAGTATATGTGGACTGAACTGCAGAATACGAGAATAAGAAGGGGATAGCTAGTCCAATCGAAGACTACGCTTCTGGCAGCCTCCATCTTGAAGCAATAGAAGAGAATAGATGGAAAGCTCACCAAGTAGTATCGTATAGCATAATCCTAACCGATGATCCTCCCCTCGTCGCCCTGTGAGAGAGCGATCACCGGTTGTATCTAGCACTTGGAAGGGTGTGTTTTAATAAGTATCTAGTTCTAGTTGTCATCAGGTCAAGGTACAACTCCAAGTCATTCTGTTACCAAAGATCACGGCTATTCGAATAGATTAACTTCCCTGCAGGGGTGCACCACATTTCCCAACACGCTCGATCCCCTTTGTCCGGACACACTTTCCTGGGTCATGCCCGGCCTCGAAAGATCAACACGTCGCAGCCCCACCTAGGCACAACAAAGAGGTCAGCACGCCGGTCTAAATCCTATGGCGCAGGGGTCTGGGCCCATCGCCCATTGCACACCTGCACGTTGCGAACGCGGCCGGTGAGCAGACCTAGCCTCCCTTATACAAGGGCAGGCGTTCCAGTCCAACCCAGCCCGCGCCGCTCAGTCGCTGACATCACGAAGGCTTCGGCTAATACCACGACGTCGAGTGCCCATAACTGTTCCCGTGTAGTTGGTTAGTGCGTATAGGCCAGTAGCCAGACTCAGATCAAATACCAAGATCTCATTAAGTGTGTTAATTGATGTATCTGCGGACGCCGACCAGGGCCAGGCCCACCTCTCTCCTAGGTGGTCTCAACCTGCCCTATCGCTCCACCACAATGTAACAGTCAGGGACCGTCGGGAACCCAGGCCCACCTCTACCGAGATGGAGCCACCTGCCCCTTCAGCCCCCAACATCGGAATCACTTGCGGGTACTCAACGAGCCGACCCGACTTTAGTCACCACCTGTATAGCATGTATATATGTAAGTATATACCCGTGGTCACCTCCCGAGTGATCACGGACCGATAGTATAGCATGGCAGACGGACAAGAATGTAGGGCCAATGATGGTAAACTAGCATCCTATACTAAGCATTTAGGATTGCAGGTAAGGTATCAACAATTATAGAAACAATGACAAGCTATGCATCAGAATAGGATTAACGAAAAGCAGTAACAAGCTACACTACTCTAATGCAAGCAGTAGATAGAAGAGTAGGCGATATCTGGTGATCAAGGGGGGGCTTGCCTGGTTGCTCTGCAAAGAGAGAGGGGTCATTGACACCATAGTGGAACTGGGGTCGCCGGCAGTCTCGGGGTCTACCGGAAAAGAGAAACGGAGGGGGAATACAATAAATAATAGAGCAATCAAACTATCACAAAGCATAACAAGACAATACACGGTGTTAGAGGGGACCTAACGCGGTATGAGATGACACCGGTGAAGGGGGAAAACATCCGAGAAAATATCCCCAGTGTTTCGCGTTTTCGGACAGATGAATCAGAGGGGAAAAGTTGTGTGTTCACTATTCTAGGGATGCATGGCGGACGAACGGGCTGCGTATACAGATTCGTCTCGTCGTTCTGAGCAACTTTCATGTACAAAGTATTTTTCATCCGAGTCACGGATTATTTTCTATGATTTTTCAAAGTTCTAACTTTTTCTGGAAATTCCTGGGATTAAACTTAATTCGAAAATATACACGAAAAGGCTAGGTGCACCAGGTCCAGTGCACCCAACAATGCACCAGAGGCTGACAGTGGGGCCAGTTCAATGACCCAGTCAGCAGTTGACTCGTCAGTTGGACTGGTCAAAGGGGTCTAGTGGGACCCTCTTGTCAATGAGGCTATTCCAACCAGCAGTTTGACTTGGTCAAACTGGATAGGGGGTCCACCTGTCATTGGCTGATATTATAATAGATTGTTTTTAATGGGATAGTTAGTTGATGGGGCCCATCTGTAAGTGTCACATGTGTGTTAACAAATTGTTTAAATCAGTGTAATTAGAGGTGGGGCCCTACTATCATGGACACATCATGTTAATTACAAGTTAATTAGCTAATTAAGCTACATTAATTAATTTTAATTAATCAATTGATTATTATCATTATTCTTTTTTACACATTTATTTTTCATTCTTATTTTGGGGCGGGCCCCAACGGTCAGTGGATCAACCGAGCCACCCGGGGATGGGCATGCGAGCACACACATAGAGGCGTGGCCGCGACCGTAGTAGGGCGCCGGTGAGCAGGGGCTTGCCCTGCGGGCGCAGCCATAGTTGGGGTTCGCTGGACGGCAGAGACCAACGATAGGGCGGCGGCGACGGCCAGACGCAGTGCAGGAGGATCCAGCAGCAGCAGCAGAGTGGTGCGCCGGTGGGCGCGAGCAAGGGGGCGAGGCCATGGCAAACGAGGAGGAAGAAACGGTGGCCGCGCGAGCCACGGCAGTACGGTAGCAGCAGGGGGCCAGCCACGGCGCGGGAACGAGGCGGCAACGAGGCGGGCCGGAGTGGTCCTGGGCGCGACCGGGGCGCGGGGGTGGCGGCGCGCAGCGAGTAGCGGGCGTCTGTGCGAGGGCGGAGAGGGGGCAAAGGCGAACGGGGTTCGGCCTCATCGACGCTGATGGGGAGAGGGGGCGACGAGGTGCGAGGAGGTCGGTCGAGGAGTGGGACGAGGACGGGTGGCGAGGTGGTGGTCGACGACGGTGCGTTGACGAGCGACGAGCGTGGCGTTAGCAGGCGTCGGCCGACGAGGGAGAGGCGACGGGGCGCGAGGGAGGGGCTGCGAGGCGTCCGACGAGGAGGGGCTCCCACGATGGCGGGGCGGTCCGGCGGGGTGGCCTCCGGCGACGGCGTCGGTGACAGGCGACGGGGCACCGGCGAGGGGCGCAGGGGCAAGGCACCCGATTCGATCTGGATCGGGGGTGGTTGAGAGAGATCAGGGGTGGGGGGGGTTGTGTGGTCGTGGGCTATGGTTTGGGGATGTGGGGTGTGGAGAGTCCGGGGGGGAGGGGTTGGGCCGGTTGGGTTGGCCGGCTGGCCAACTGGGCCTCACGGCCCAGCGGGAAGGGGGGGACTGGTCTTTTTTTTAATGTTTTCCTTTTCTTAATTTTCATTCACTTCTTATCTGTTTTATTTTAGTTTCAACAAAATACAAAAGTGGCACCTAAAATAGAGTTACAATATATGCCACTGCCACAAACAGTTTAGCACTGACACAAAATAGTTTTGAAATTGTGTATTATTTCAAAAGCATTTGAATAACCATTTTGCCACTGTTTTTATTTAGTTTAGGCACTTAAACATTTTGAAAAAGGTTGGTTCCAACACCCAAAATAAGTTCGGGATTATTTGCCACATGATGAACATTTTAGTTTTGATGTTTGAGAAGTTTAGAATTTCACTTATTATTTGAATTTGAATTTGAATTTGAACCAGATTTGGATCAACATGAGATTAGTAATAGTAATAGTGGTGACATGGCATCATTAGCGTGGGATTACGGTAGCTTAATTATCTGGGCGTCACAATTCTCCTCCACTACAAGAAATCTCGTCTCGAGATTTAAGAGGGGAGTAAGGGGAAAGATGTGGCTATGAAATTCTATCTCGTCTTCTCGGTCTTGGTTGCTCTTCTCGAAGAGGCCGGTCCAATACATTGATGTCTGCATTTCTCTACTTCAGGTCATCATGATGAAGTCGGCATACTTTCTTCGGGAACTCCATCATACTTACGAAAGAATAAAGGGTGGGCATTCCGGGAGAACAAACCTCTGCAAGGTCGACTATCTGGTCGATAACATCGAGGAAGGTGGCGGAAGTTACTCTCAAATTGTAACCTAAGATAATATCGAGAGCAAAGTAAGGAGGTACGGTAAGAAGTTTCAAGTGGCTACTCAACAGTTCATTGCCTAAAACAGAGTGTGAAAGGGGTTCAGAGCAACTGGAATAAGTATTGTGTCCGATACTAGGATTAATCACTAGGAAGCCGGCTCGTGAATTACATAAGAAGCCAAGCATGAGGAATAACCTTTAGGAGCTGGGGTGTACAGGAGAGTCGGGTTCCGATCCTGAGGAACTATGGGTTATGGGCCCACCATGTGGTTAAAAGTAGGAAGGTCGGTGACATCTTGCACGATCATGTAAGCAAGGCATGTCAGAGGATAGTCTGTCGGTCATGTCGGCAACAACATCGGTACCAAGGGCGAGGGATGAAGAGAACCATTTTCCTTCTCGTTGAACGAGGCAGACCAGTAGGCAAAGTTCTCGTTCATCGGTGGTTACCGGAATGTCATCAACAAAAGTAACAGGGTCTTTCTGACAGAATTGTACACCGAGAAGTTTACATAAGCAGGAGAATATTACTAATTCGATCATATAGAACACGAGAAAGGTCAAACAAACCAATGTAAAGGAAAATGTGATCATCGGGTTAAACAGAACAATGGAAAGGGAAAATGTGTTTAAACACACATTTCAGGGGTATATCCTTCCCAAGGACAAGCAGAGCATGATATCCATGATAGGATATAACGTAGAAAAGCCTTTAGGAAAGGGGAGAGAAATATCATGACATTACCCATACAACGGTGTTTGGATAATTTAGCAAGAAACATTTAGCATTGGGCTTCAAATGTTCTGGTGGAAAACCGGAGTACCATAGACATGCTTCGAGATAGCATTGACATGGTCTGCAAGCAAAGGTCAGACTTTGGATACACAAGCGATCCATCAGGATAACCTTATTAAACAAGGCATTCAATTTCCTCATGGAAAATGGTTAACCTTGCTAAAAAGGAAACTATAACAACAGGGCCTCAGGTCAGGTGTGCTAGGCACGACACCACCTTACCGGGTCACATAAAGACCAATGTGATAACTCTTGGAAGTATGTTCCAACCAAGAATTCCGGCTCGGCCCAGGAAAGCGCTGGCAACAACATAAAGAAAGGGGTCCATGTAGCTGCTGCGCCTACCCACTGAGCAGCAGGTTTGGCATCTACTACAAAAGAGAGAATCCACTTCAGATAACCACGTCTCTACTAGGCAGCGTGTGGAATGGCTGAGAGCGGACCAAATGGATATATAATCCAAGCCGAGAGTGGAGTTACATGAACAGCCGTCTGATGGAAAACAACTTTCATGTTCGGTTCAGAGAGCACTTTTTTCGTTGAGAATAAGTCCTTCTCTTTTGTGTGAATTCCCCAGCGGCGAATTAACAACTTGTGGGGCCCTATCTATTCAATCTCTCGAGCCCCAAGTAAACCCCCCTCTCCCTCGGACTCAATCTCTCTTTTGACTCTATATATGTGGGCACCTGATATCTGACCGAGATTCAGATCTGATTGGTGTCAGGATAACTCAGACTCGGGATGCCTGAGAAGAAAAGATGCAACACAAATTGACAAGATGACATTGTAAGATCCTTGGGAAATGAACTATGTAAGCGAGTTCCAAAACAAGAGTTCATCATTAAATCAAGGAGAGGGTGAGGAGGTGGCTGATGGACTCAGCGCCAATTCATTGAGAATTCCAAAAGATGGATTTCCAGAATTATGTGAACAAGGAGATAACATTTATCAGATCAATGATATAATCAAGTATGCTCGAGGAAAACATATCGATTAAACATTGGTTGACAGGTACACCCGAAATATGGGCATAGGTAGCCTGATCAATTGTTAGAATGGTGATTCAATAACCAATAGTCTAAGAACGAATGGTTGACCATTAACTTCAAAGCAATAGGGTCGCTAGAAGTTTGAATTCACACATCATAGTTTAATTGTCGGTATTCCGGTTTGAAACAACACGGGGACCAAGAAATGAAGGGATATGGCCATAAGTATCAATGTATCAATAATTCTCAGGAGGCGATGGTGAAATTCCCATGGCATTGTCGACATAACAGATGGTAATACTCCAAGGTAGAACATAGCATAAGCTGGATGGCAAGGAACCCAAGGTATAACACAAAACATGAACAAGTTTGTGTTGGAGGGAAGGCAATAAGGTGGTCGATGATAACATAAATCATCAAGGGCAAGGATGGTATTTCTCATCACGAATTCAATTGATATCCTAGAAGAGCTCAGAATGCTGAGGATGATCATGAAAAATTTTGTCGAGAGGCTCCACGATGAAGCCATTGAACAACGGCTACATCAAGCAACATGACTAATGCAGAGACAAAGATTATTGGAACCATGAATACGACACCAACTCGGAATCAAGCTTGTTGTTCGAGGTGAAATGACAAGACAAGGAAGATCGACTTAAGCTTAGCTCATCGCCGAAAGTGGTGCTCCGGAAATAAGGACCAGCTAGCACAGTTAAAAATCAGCAGGATACTAATATAGCCGATCAGGCTTGGGATGACGTGATCGAGTACAAACTCGCAAGTAAAGAAGATTACTAAGAGTTGTTGAACCGTAGTGCGGACTCGGTTCAGTTATCGGTGTCCTTGAGGGTTTAATAACTCAGAGCCCATGAAAAATTTGGAATCAGTGAGAATCTAGTACTTGATGAAGAACTCATAAGAAGTTATGCAGTTCCGTGACAATCTCGAGATACCAGGGGGTACTAATCGACGACAGACCAAGTAAGGGTTGGGCAGGTGTATTGATCCACATAAGACAAGGGCTTAAACTTGCCCGAGAAATGAAATCAAGGAGAAAATATGATTGGAACCATGATTGCGAAGGATCAATTCACATATACCAAATGATATTATATCAAGGGAGTAATTATTATTACAAGAAGCTTCCATGATAGGAAATACATCGTGTCCATGGGCATGAACACAAAGTTCAAGGTCGACTCCCACTTCTTCAAGGCATAACCTTCCATTCACCTCTCGCTTTTCGAAAATGACATTAGTTGTTGAAAGTTGTACCTGGTCCAATACCAGATAAGTATGACCAGTGGAATCTTTCGGGTTCACACAGAGTAAGGAAGGCATAGGTTTAACCCATCGGGGCATCTTATGAACACATACCACCAACTTCAGGAGCGAATAACTCAAGCTCGGGAGCAGAGCATGGTTGACAAAAGCAGGGGATACAAATTACGGAAGGCATTATGTATCCGATGAAAGGCTCACAAGTTTAATGAATATGAAGGATGGTGTCGGACAAATCCAACAAAGGATCTGATGGTCCATAAGGGATCTGGTTGAGTATAAGAAAGAATGCCAGGAGATCAGATTATAGAAACAACTGACTAAATCAAAGCTCAAATGTAAAGGAATTATGAATTCAAAGACATGGGATCAGAAGCAATGCTCTGATTAGGGATGGATAAGTTGAATAGCCTTAGGGGTACAATCGATGGCAATTTGGTTGGTCGAGATCCAGCTCATGTTTAAAATGGCGTCAGAGCCGGAAGGATGAATTCTAGGATCTAGTTGAGGATTGCGAGTATTCACACTTAATGAAAATCGATGGGCTCAAAATGATAGTGGCAAAATATGCCAATAAGATTACTATACTTATGGGATTAACCATAATGCAAGCAAGCAAGAATTACAAGAGCAATAAGCTGCTAAGGATTTTCGGAAGATCGAATATTATTTTGAAGACCCTTCTAAAACACATGAACAACTGGGAATGAGCGATACTCGGTAAGTGAGAGGAATTATCCGTAGGGGTATTCATGTGGCAAGAACTACAAGGCGGTAGGCACAAATTATTCTCAGAACAATAGTGAAAATTCTGGGGTATCTTGTAATAACAAGATCAACGGGGAATGATTGTATGAATGGCAAGTGCACGTGGTTATCCATAGGGGTTTATCAATGGAAGGGAATTGCAATAGTGATGGCACAAGTTCTCGGGATAACATCGGAGAGTATCTTCAGAATCCTTCGACGCACCAAGCAATCATCTGGAGTGAGGGGCTCTCCGAGAGAAAGTATTCTCGAGAACCTAAAGTTGGAGTTAGCAAAACCATTTAAACCGAATAGAACAGAGATTAGAATCCCAGAGTATAGACGAGGAGTAAAAGATCCTAATACCACCCAATGGCGATGTGGGCCCGTAAGCCACACATCCATGTTAGTAAAAGTTTTTCATTGACTAGACTCGACTTCGGCCAAGGAGTGTAGAAGGGGGATTCCTACAGGCAGTCAGCTCTAATACCAACTTGTGACGCCCCCGATTTGACCGTACACTAATCATACATGCAAACGTGTATAATCAAGATCAGGGACTCACGGGAAGATATCACAACACAACTCTACAAATAAAATAAGTCATACAAGCATCATATTACAAGCCAGGGGCCTCGAAGGCTCGAATACAAGATCTCGATCATAGACGAGTCAGTAGAAGCAACAATATCTGAGTACATACATAAGTTAAACAAGTTTGCCCTAAGAAGGATAGAACAAACTGGGATACATATCGAAAGAGGCGCAGGCCTCTTGCCTGGGATCCTCCTAAACTACTCCTGGTCATCGTCAGCGGGCTGCACGTAGTAGTAGGCACCTCCCGAGTAGTAGTAGTCATCATCGACAGTGGTGTCTGGCTCCTGGGCTCCGTTGTCTGGTCGCAACAAACAGGTATAGAAAGGGGGGAAAGGGGAAGCAAAGCAACTATGAGTACTCATCCAAAGTACTCGCAAGCAAGGAGCTACACTACATATGCATTGGTATCAATGAAAGGGGTAGTATATGTGGACTGAACTGCAGAATGCCAGAATAAGAGGGGGATAGCTAGTCCTATCAAAGACTACGCTTCTGGCAGCCTCCATCTTGAAGCAATAGAAGAGAATAGATGGAAAGCTCACCAAGTAGTATCATATAGCATAATCCTAGCCGATGATCCTCCCCTCGTCGCCCTGTGAGAGAGCGATCACAGGTTGTATCTGGCACTTGGAAGGGTGTGTTTTAATAAGTATCCGGTTCTAGTTGTCATCAGGCCAAGGTAGAACTCCAAGTCATTCTGTTACCGACGATCACGGATATTCGAATAGATTAACTTCCCTGCAGGGGTGCACCACATTTCCCAACACACTCGATCCCCTTTGTCTGGACACACTTTACTGGGTCATGCCCGGCCTCGAAAGATCAACATGTTGCAGCCCCACCTAGGCACAACAGAGAGGTCAGCATGCCGGTCTAAATCCTATGGCGCAGGGGTCTGGGCCCATCACCCATTACATACCGAAATGTTGCGAACGCATCCGGTGAGCAGACCTAGCCTCCCTTATACAAGAGCAGGCATTCCAGTCCAACCCGGCACGCGCCGCTCAGTCGCTGACGTCACGAAGGCTTCGGCTGATACCACGACGTCGAGTGCCCATAACTGTTCCCGCGTAGCTGGTTAGTGTGTATAGGCCAGTAGCCAGACTCGGATCAAATACCAAGATCTCATTATGCGTGTTAATTGATGTATCTGCGGACGCCGACCAGGGCCAGGCCCACCTCTCTCCTAGGTGGTCTCAACCTGCCCTGTCGCTCCTCCACAAAGTAATAGTCGGGGGTCGTCGGGAACCCAGGCCCACCTCTACCGGGATTGAGCCACCTGCCCCTTCAGCCCCCAACATCGGAATCACTTGCAGTTACTCAACGAGCCGACCCAACTTTAGTCACCACCTATATAGCATGTATATATGTAAGTATATACCCGTGATCACCTCCCGAGTGATCACGGCCCGATAGTATAGCATGGCAGACAGACAAGAATGTAGGGCCAATGATGGTAAACTAGCATCCTATACTAAGCATTTAGGATTGCAGGTAAGGTATCAACAGTTATAGCAACAATGACAGGCTATGCATCAGAATAGGATTAACGAAAAGTAGTAACAAGCTACACTACTCTAATGCAAGCAGTAGAGAGAAGAGTAGGCGATATCTGGTGATCAAGGGGGGGCTTGCCTGGTTGCTCTGGCAAGAGAGAGGGGTCATTGACACCATAGTCGAACTGGGGTCGCCGGCAGTCTCGGGGTCTACCGGAAAAGAGTAACGGAGGGGGAATACAATAAATAATGGAGCAATCAAAGTATCACAAAGAATAACAAGACAATACGCGGTGCTAGAGGTGACCTAACGCGGTATGAGATCATACTGGTGAAGGGGGAAAACATCTAGGAAAATATCCCTGGTGTTTCGCGTTTTTGGACAGATGAATTAGAGGGGAAAAATTGTGTGTTCACTATGCTAAGTATGCGTGGCGGACGAATGGGCTCTGTATCCGGATTCGTCTCGTCGTTCTGAGCAACTTTCATGTACAAAGTATTTTCATCCGAGTCACGGATTATTTTCTATGATTTTTCAAAGTTCTAACCTTTTTTGGAAATTCCTGGGATTAAACTTAATTCGAAAATATACACGAAAAGGCTAGGTGCACCAGGTCCAGTGCACCCAACAATGCACCAGAGGCTGACAGTGGGGCCAGGTCAATGGCCCAGTCAGAAGTTGACTGGTCAGTTGGACTGGTCAAAGGGGTCTAGTGGGACCCTCTTGTCAATGAGGCTATTCCAGCCAGTAGTTTGACTTGGTCAAACTGGATACGGGGTCCGCCTGTCATTTGCTGATATTATAACATATTGTTTTTAATGGGATAATTAGTTGATGGGGCCCATCTGTCAGTGTCACATGTGTTTAAACAAATTGTTTAAATCAGTGTAATTAGAGATGGGGCCCTACTGTCATGGACACATCATGTTAATTACAAGTTAATTAGCTAATTAAGCTACATTAATTAATTTTAATTAATCAATTGATTATTATCGTTATTATTTTTTACACATTTATTTTTCATTCTTATTTCGGGGCAAGCCCCAGTGGTCAGTGGCTCAACCGAGCCACCCAGGGATGGGGATGCGAGCACACGCATAGAGGCGTAGCCGCGGCCGTAGTAGGGCACCGGCGAGCAGGGGCTTGCCCTGCGGGTGCATCCGTAGTTGGGGTTCGCTGGACAGTGGAGACCAACGATAGAGCGGCGGCGACGGCCAGACGCAGTGCAGGAGGATGCAGCAGCAGCAACAGAGCGGTGCGCCGGCGGGCGCGAGCAAGGGGGCGAGGCGGTGGCAGACGGGAAGGAAGAAGCGGTGGCTGTGCGAGCCACGGCAGTACGGCAGCAGCAGGTAGGCTGGCACGGCGCGGGAACGAGGCGGGCCGGAGTGGTCCGGGGCGTGACCGGGGCACAGGGATGGCAGCGCGCAGCGAGTAGCGGGCGTGTGTGCGAGGGTGGAGAGGGGGCAGATGCGAACGGGGTCGGGCCTCACCGACGCTGATGGGGAGAGGGGACGACTAGGCGCGAGGAGGTCGGTCGAGGACGAGGAAGAGGACAGGTGGCGAGGTGGTGGTCGACGACGGCGCGTTGACGAGCGACGAGCGCGGCGTCAGCACGCGTTAGCCGATGAGGGAGAGGCGACGGGGGCATGAGGGAGAGGTTGTGATACGTCTCCAATGTATCTATAATTTTTAATTGCTCCATGCTATATTATCTCCTGTTTTGGACTGTATTGGGCTTTATTTTCCACTTTTATATTATTTTTGGGAGTAACCTATTAACCGAAGGCCCAGCCCAGAATTGTTGTTTTTTGCCTATTTCAGTGTTTCGGAGAAACGGAATGAAACCTTCGGAAACGTGATTTTCTCATCAGATAAGATCCAGAGACTTGGACCCTCCGTCAAGAAAGCCACGAGGCGGTCACGAAGGTGGAGGGTGCCCCCCTAGGGCGCGCCCCCTGCCTCGTGGGCCCCTCGAAGCTCCACTGACATACTTCTTTCTCCTATATATACCTACGTACCCCCAAACGATCGGGGACGGAGCCAAAAAACCTAATTCCACCGCCGCAACTTTCTGTATCCACGAGATCCCATCTTGGGGCCTGTTCCGGAGCTCCGCCGGAAAGGGCATCGATCACGGAGGGCTTCAACATCATCATCCAAGCCCCTCCGATGAAGTGTGAGTAGTTTACTTCAGACCTACGTGTCCGTAGTTAGTATCTAGATGTCTTCTTCTCTCTTTTTGGATCTCAATACAATGTTCTCCCCCTCTCTCGTGGAGATCTATTCGATGTAATCATCTTTTTGCGGTGTATTTGTTGAGACCGATGAATTGTGGGTTTATGATCAAGTCTATCTATGAATAATATTTAATCTTCTCTGTATTCTTTTATGTATGATTGGTTATCTTTGCAAGTCTCTTCGAATTATCAGTTTGGTTTGGCCTACTAGATTGGTTGTTCTTGCCATGGGAGAAGTGCTTAGCTTTGGGTTCGATCTTGCGGTGTCCTTTCCCAGTGACAGAAGGGGCAGCAGGGCACGTATTGTATTGTTGCCATCGAGGATAACAAGATGGGGTTTTTATCATATTGCACGAAACTATCCCTCTACATCATGTCATCTTGCTTAAGGCGTTACTCTGTTTTTAACTTAATACTCTAGATGCATGCTGGATAGCGGTCGATGAGTGGAGTAATAGTAGTAGATGTAGGTAGGAGTCAGTCTACTTGTCTCGGACGTGATGCCTATATACATGATCATACCTAGATATTCTCATAACTATTCTCAATTATGTCAATTGCTCAACAGTAATTTGTTCACCCATCGTAGAATACTTTTGCTCTTGAGATAAGCCACTAGTGAAACCTATGGCCCCCAGGTCTCTTTCTCATCATATCAATCTCCATTACTTTATTATTGCTTTGCTTTTACCTTTTACTTTGCATCTCTATACCAAAAATACCAAAAATATTATTTATCATCTCTATCAGATCTCACTTTCGTAAGTGGTCGTGAAGGGATTGACAACCCCTAAGCGTGTTGCTTGCGTTGAGCTATTGTTTTTGTGTAGGTACGAGGGACTCACGCGTAGCCACCTACTGGATTGATACCTTGGTTCTCAAAAACTGAGTGAAATAATTACGCTACTTTGCTACATCATCCTCTCCTCTTCGGGGAAATCCAACGCAGTGCTCAAGAGGTAGCAAGAAGAATTTCTGGTGCCGTTGCCGGGGAGGTTCGCGGAAGTCAAGATTTGACTTCCGACAACGAGCCATTTCTGGCGCCGTTGCCGGGGAGTCTGCGCAAAAGTCAACATACCAAGTACCCATCACAATCCCTATCTCCCGCATTACATTATTTGCCATTTGCCTCTCGTTTTCCTCTCCCCCACTTCACCCTTGCCGTTTTATTCACTCTCTCTCTCTCTCTATCCTCTCTCTCTTTCTCTATTTGCCTCTTTTTGCCCGCTTGCTTCTTGTTTTCTCGTATGGTTAGAATAGTTGTTTATTTATTACTAAATAGAGAACCTAAGATCTATGGATCCTCATCCACTTGCTAATCTTTTTAAGAAGTCCAATTATGATAAACCAATTGCTAGTGAGTTTTGTGCACTAGATTACCTTTATGAAGTTTTTCTTGAAATTCGTGAATCTGAAAAGTGTGATGAATTACCTCATGAAGCGATTCGCGATAGATTGTTGAATAGAAAGCATGATTGCAATGATTCTATTATAAATTCTGTTAATGTTAATCGTGCTAATAATATGCAAAACCCTAAGCTTGGGGATGCTAGTTTTGCTATGTCCTCTACTTGTTGCAATGATCATGATTGGGGTGATTCTTCTTTTGATCTTGAAAATTTATTTAAACCCCATGATGAATATGAGATTGATTATGATGTTTGCAATAATATTGAAAGTGGGTTTGGAAGAATGTCAATTGTAGATCCCACATATTTGGAGAATGTTCAATCTTATGAAGTTTTTGATAAAAGTGGGTTTGGAAAGGTCATGACTTTAGTTAATGTTAATCCCACTATTTTGGAAGAGTGTCAACTTTGCATGCATGTGGATCATGTTGAAAATATTTTATGTGGTAGCTATTTTGTTGAATTTTCTTATGATCCTACATATAATTATTATGAGAGAGGAAAATATGGTGGTAGAAATTTTCATGTTACTAAATTACCTCTCGTTATGTTGAGATTGCTATTGTTTCTTTCCGCTCCCTTGCATATGCTAGTTTTTGCTTGCCTTGATAATTTGTTTGCCTATAATATGCATATGAATAGGAATTTTGTTAGACTTAGATGTGTTTGTCACGTGTTTTATGATGCTCTCGTTGTGCTTCAATTCTTGTCTTTCATGTGAGCATCATTGAAATATTATGCCTAGCTATAAGGCTTTAAAGAAAAGCGCTTGTTGGGAGTCAACCCAATATTTATACTTGCTGTTATTTAATAAATAATTTATCTAGCCTCTGTTTTGGTTGTGTTTTTTGTGTTTAATTAGTGTTTGTGCCAAGTAGAACCGTTGGGAAGACTTGGGGAAAGTCTTGTTGAACTTGCTGTAAAAAAACAGAAACTTTAGTGCTCACGAGAACTGCTGTCATTTTTATTTTGAAAGTGATATTTAGTTAATTATTTTTCCCGATGATTAATAGATAAATTCCTCACGTCCAGAAATTTATTTTAGAATTTTTGGGGTTCCAGATCTTGTGCTAGCTACAGATTACTACAGACTGTTCTGTTTTTGACAGATTCTGTTTTTCGTGTGTTGTTTGCTTATTTTGATGAATCTATGGCTAGTAAAATAGTTTATAATCCATAGAAAAGTTGGAGTACAGTAGTTTTAACACCAATATAAATAAAGAATAAGTTCATTACAGTACCTTGAAGTGGTCTTTTGTTTTCTTTCGCTAACGGAGCTCACGAGATTTTCTACTTTAAGTTTTGTGTTGTGAAGTTTTCAAGTTTTGGGTAAAGATTTGATGGATTATGGAACAAGGAGTGGAAAGAGCCTAATCTTGGGGATTCCCATGGAACCCCCAAGATAATCTAAGGACACCTAAAATTCAAAGCTTGGGGATGCCCCGGAAGGCATCCCCTCTTTCGTCTACTTCTATCGGTAACTTTACTTGGAGCTATATTTTTATTCACCACATGATATATGTTTTGCTTGGAGCGTCTTTTATGATTTGAGTCTTCGCTTGTTAGTCTACCACAATCATCCTTGCTGTACACACCTTTTGAGAGAGCCATACATGATTTGGAATTTTATAGAATACTCTATGTGCTTCACTTATATCTTTTGAGCTTTATAGTTTTGCTCTAGTACTTGACTTATATCTTTTAGAGCATGGTGGTGGATTTGTTTTATAGAAACTATTGATCTCTCATGCTTCACTTATATTATTTTGAGAGTCTTATTAGCATGGTAATTTGCTTAAAATCCTAATATGCTTGGTATGCAAGATTAATAATAAAACTTTCTTATGAGTGTGTTGAATACTAAGAAAAGTTTGATGCTTGATGATTGTTTTGAGATATGGAGGTAATAATATCAAAGTCATGCTAGTTGAGTAGTTGTGAAATTGAGAAATACTTGTGTTGAAGTTTGCAGGTCCCGTAGCATGCACGTATGGTAAACCTTATGAACAAATTTGAAACATGAGGTGTTATTTGATTGTCTTCCTTATGAGTGGCGGTCGGGGACGAGAGATGGTCTTTTCCTACCAATCTATCCCCCTAGGAGCATGCGTGTAGTGCCGAGGTTTTTGATAACTTGTAGATTTTTACAATAAGTATGTGAGTTCTTTATGACTAATGTTGAGTCCATGGATTATACGCACTCCCACCCTTCCATCCTTGGTAGCCTCTTCGGTACCGTGCATTGCCCTTTCTCACATTGAGAGTTGGCGCAAACTTCGCCGGTGGATCCAAACCCCGTGATATGATACGCTCTTTCACACATAAACCTCCTTATATCTTCCTCAAAACAGCCACCATACCTACCTATTATGGCATTTCCATAGCCATTCCGAGATATATTGCCATGCAACTTTCCATCATTCTGTTCATCATGGCACATTCATCATTGTCATATTGCTTAGCATGATCATGTAGTTGACATAGTATTTGTGGCAAAGCCATCGTTCATAATTCTTTCATACATGTCACTCTTGGTTCATTGCATATCCCGGTACACCGCCGGAGGCATTCATATAGAGTCATCTTTGTTCTAGTATCGAGTTGTAATCATTGAGTTGTAAATAAATAGAAGTGTGATGATCATCATTATTAGAGCATTGTCCCAAGTGAGGAATAAAAAAAGGCCATAAAAAGATAAGGCCCAAAAAAAGAGAAAGGCCATAAAAAAAGAAAAGGCCCAAAAAAATGAGAGAAAAAGAGAGAAGGGACAATGTTACTATCCTTTTACCACACTTGTGCTTCAAAGTAGCACCATGATCTTCATAGTAGAGAGTCTCTCGTGTTATCATTTTCATATACAAGTGGGAATTTTTCATTATAGAACTTGGCTTGTATATTCCAACAATGGGCCTCCTCAAGTGCCCTAGGTCTTCGTGAGCAAGCAAGTTGGATGCACACCCACCAGTTTCTTTTGTTGAGCTTTCATACATTTATAGATCTAGTGCATCTGTTGCATGGCAATCCCTACTCCTTGCATTAACATCAATCGGTGGGCATCTCCATAGCCCATTGATTAGCCTCGTTGATGTGAGACTTTCTCCTTTTTGTCTTCTCCACATAACCCCCCTCATTATATTCTATTCCACCCATAGTGCTATGTCCATGGCTCGCGCTCATATACTTCGTGCAAGTTTATAGGTTTGAGATTACTAAAGTATGAAACAATTGCTTGGCTTGTCATCGGGTTTGTGCATGATGAGAGCATTCTTGTGTGACGAAAATGAAACATGACTAAACTATATGATTTTGTAGGGATGAACTTTCTTTGGCCATGTTATTTTGAGAAGACATAATTGCTTAGTTAGTATGCTTGAAGTATTATCATTTTCATGTCAATATGAACTTTTGCCTTGAATCTTTCGGATCTGAATATTCATACCACAATTAAGAAGAATTACATTAAAATTATGTCAAGTAGCACTCCGCATCAAAAATTCTATTTTTATCATTTACCTACTCGAGGACGAGTAGGAATTAAGCTTGGGGATGCTTGATACGTCTCCAACGTATCTATAATTTTTGATTGCTCCATGCTATATTATCTAGTGTTTTGGACTATATTGGGCTTTATTTTCCACTTTTATATAATTTTTGGGACTAACCTATTAACCGGAGGCCTAGCCCAGAATTGATGTTTTTGCCTATTTCAGTGTTCCGGAGAAACAGAATATCAAACGGAGTCCAAACGGAATGAAACCTTCAGAAACGTGATTTTCTCATCACATAAGATCCAGGAGACTTGGACCCTCCATCAAGAAAGCCACGAGGCAGTCACGAGGGTGGAGGGCGCCCCCCCCCTAGGGCGTGCCCCCTACCTCGTGGGCCCGTCGAAGCTCCACCGACGTACTTCTTCCTCCTATATATACCTACGTACCCCCAAACGATCGGGGACGGAGCTAGAAAACATAATTCCACCGCTGCAACTTTCTGTATCCACAAGATCCCATCTTGGGGCCTGTTCTGGAGCTTCGTCGGAAGGGGCATCGATCATGGAGGGCTTCTACATCATCATCCAAGCCCCTCCGATGAAGTGTGAGTAGTTTACTTCAGACCTACGGTCCATAGTTAGTAGCTAGATGGCTTCTTCTCTCTTTTTGGATCTCAATACAATGTTCTCCCCCTCTCTCATGGAGATCTATTCGATGTAATCTTCTTTTTGCGGTGTGTTTATTGAGACCAATGAATTGTGGGTTTATGATCAAGTCTATCTATGAATAATATTTGAATCTTCTCTGAATTCTTTTGTCTATGATTGGTTATCTTTGCAAGTCTCTTCGAATTATCAGTTTGGTTTGGCCTACTAGATTGGTTGTTCTTGCCATGGGAGAAGTGCTTAGCTTTGGGTTCGATCTTGCGGTGTCCTTTCCCAGTGACAGAAGGGGCAGCAAGGCACGTATTGTATTGTTGCCATCGAGGATAACAAGATGGGGTTTTTACCATATTGCATGAAACTATCCCTCTACATCATGTCATCTTGCTTAAGGTGTTACTCTGTTTTTAACTTAATACTCTAGATGCATGCTGGATAGTGGTCGATGAGTGGAGTAATAGTAGTAGATGCAGGCAGGAGTCGGTCTACTTGTCTCGGACGTGATGCCTATATACATGATCATACCTAGATATTCTCATAACTATGCTCAATTCTGTCAATTGCTCAACAGTAATTTGTTCAGCCACCGTAGAATACTTATGCTCTTGAGAGAAGCCACTAGTGAAACCTATGGCCCCCGGGTCTCTTTCTCATCATATCAATCTCCGTTACTTTATTATTGCTTTGCTTTTACTTTGCTTTTACCTTTTACTTTGCATCTCTATACCAAAAATACCAAAAATATTATTTATCATCTCTATCAGATCTCACTTTCGTAAGTGACCGTGAAGGGATTGACAACCCCTAAGCGCGTTGGTTGCGTTGAGCTATTGTTTTTGTGTAGGTACGAGGGACTCGCGCGTAGCCTCCTACTGGATTGATACCTTGGTTCTCAAAAACTGAGGGAAATACTTACGCTACTTTGCTGCATCATCCTCTCCTCTTCGGGGAAATCCAATGCAGTGCTAAAGAGGTAGCAGGCTGCGAGGCGTCCGGCGAGGAGGGGCTCCGGCGATGGCGGGGCAGTCCGGCGGGGTGGCCTTCGGCGACGGCGTTGGTTACCGGCGACGGGGCACTGGCGAGGGGCGCAGGGGCGAGGCGCCCCATCCGATCTGGATCGGGGGTGGTTGAGAGAGATCAGGGGTGGGGGTTTGTGTGGTCGTGGGCTAGGGTTTGGGGGACGTGGGGGGTATGGAGAGTGCGGGGGGGGAGGGGGTTGGGCCGGTTGGGTTGGCCGGCTGGCCAAGTGGGCCTCACGGCCCAGCGGGGGGGGGGGGGGGGGACTGGTCACTTTTTTTAATGTTTTCCTTTTCTTAATTTTCTTTTACTTCTTATCTGTTTTATTTTAGTTTCAACAAAATACAAAAGTGGCACCTAAAATAGAGTTACAATATATGCCACTGCCACAAATAGTTTAGCATAGACACAAAATAGTTTTGAAATTGTGTATTATTTCAAAAGCATTTGAATAACCATTTGCCACTGTTTTTATTTAGTTTAGGCACTTAAACATTTTGAAAAAGGTTGGTTCCAACACCCAAAATAAGTTAGGGATTATTTGCCACATGATGAACATTTTAGTTTTCATGTTTGAGAAGTTTAGAATTTCACTTATTATTTGAATTTGAATTTGAATTTGAATTTGAACCGGATTTGGATCAACGTGAGATTAGTAACAGTAATAGTGGTGACATGGCATCATTAGCGTGGGATTACGGTAGCTTAATTATCCGGGCGTCACAGGATATTAGCTTTCTTGCGGCTAAAGAAGGGCACCAACCGCCTTACTGGGTGGCCACGATGGTCAGGGGCGCGCCCCCTGCCTCGTGGCCCCCTCGGGCATCGTCTCGCGTTGATTCTTCTTCCCAAAAATCACATATATTCCAAAAAAAGTCTCTGTAAGTTTTATCCCATTTGGACTCCGTTTGATATGGATTTTCTATGAAACAAAAAACATGCAACAAACACGAACTGGCATTGGGCACTGGATCAATATGTTAGTCCCAAAAATAGTATAAATTTTTTCCAAAAGTATATGGAACTTGTATAATATTGGCATGGAACAATAAAAAATTATAGATACGATAGAGACGTATCAGCATCCACAAGCTTAATTCAATCTAATCATGGCCTGAATATTAAGACACGAGTGATTCAAAGCAATAGTCTATCATTTGACATTAAGACAATAATACTTCAAGCATACTAATAAAGCAATCATGTCTTTTCAAAATAACATGGCCAAATAAAGTTATCCCTACAAAATCATATGGTCTGGCTATGCTCCATCTTCACCACACAAAGTATTCAAATCATGCACAACCCCGATGACAAGCCAAGCAATTGTTTCATACATTTGATGTTCTCAAACCTTTTCAACTTTCACGCAATACATGAGCGTGAGCCATGGATATAGCACTATAGGTGGAATAGAATATGATGGTGGAGGTTGTGTGGAGAAGACAAAAAGGAAGAAAGTCTCACATCAATGCGGCTAATCAACGGGCTATGGAGATGCCCATCAATTGATGTCAATGCGAGGAGTAGGGATTGCCATGCAACAGATGCACTAGAGCTATAAGTGTATGAAAGCTCAAATTGAAACTAAGTGGGTGTGCATCCAACTTGCTTGCTCATGAAGACCTAGGGCACTTGAGGAAGCCCATCTTTGGAATATACAAGCCAAGTTCTATAATGAAAATTCCCACTAGTATATGAAAGTGATAACTCAAGAGACTCTCTATATGAAGAACATGGTGCTACTCTGAAGCACAAGTGTGGTAAAAGGATAGTAACATTGTCCCTTCTCTCTTTTCTCTCATTTTTTATTTTTTATTCTTTTTTTGTAGGCTTCTTTGGCCTCTCTCTCTCTCTCTTTGGGGGGGGGCTTCTCTGGCCACTTTTATTTTGATAACCTCGCATGGGACAATGTTCTGATAATGATGATGAAAGTGCAACTATCCCTAGGTGGTTTTGGTAATTCCTAACAACATATAGCTCATTGAGCTAATGCTATTTGAAGATAAATATTTCAGGAAAGCTCAATGATTGGCATGGCATGGATTAAAAAGTGGACCCCTCAAAATGCTAAGGACAAAAGATTGGCTCAAGCTCAAAACACAATACTCTTCATTTTACTTTTAGTGATCCAAGATCACATTGAGTCCTTAGGAAAAGCCAATACTATTAAAAGAGGGTGAGGTGTTGCTTAATGAGTTACTTTCTCAAAATGCTTAGTGATATGCTCCAAAAACCCTCAACTACTTTCTCATATCCACATATGTCTCAAACCAAAAGTCAAACTCAGCCCCACTGAAATCTTCTATCTGGCGCCACCAAGTTCACTTGACATAGCCACTGCCAGAAACCCTAGTCACTTCGGTCTCATCGACAGGGATCTTGGTCTCACCGAGATGGGATTGCAAACTCTCTGTTTCCCTTCGTAACGTTTTGGTCTAACCGAGATGAGCGAATCGGTCCCACCGAGTTTGCCTGACCAACTCTCTATTTGTCTATTACCAAAATCGGTCCCACCGAGTTTGTGTAATCGGTCTCACCGAGGTTACGTTATGCCCTAACCCTAATGGAATCGGTCCCACCGAGTTGACATGTCGGTCCCACCGAAATGCCCAACGGTCACATTATAAACCAAATTGGTCTGACCGAGTTTTATGATTCGGTCCCACCGGGTTTGGTGATTTGTGTGTAACGGTTAGATTTTGTGTGGAGGCTATATATACCCCTCCACCCACTCTTCATTCATGGAGAGATCCATCAAAATATGCCTACACTTCCAATATACATTTTCTGAGAGAGAACCACCTACACTTCTGTTGAGGTCAAGATATTCCATTCCAACCACATAAACCTTGATCTCTAGCCTTCCCCAAGTTGCTTTCCACTCAAATCATCTTTCTACCAAATCCAATCCTAGGAGAGAGAGCTGAGTGTTCGGGAGACTATCATTTGAAGCACAAGAGCAAGGAGTTCATCATCAATGAACCATCTATTACCTTTTAGAGAGTGGTGCCTCCTAGATTGGTTAGGTGTCACTTGGGAGCCTCCGTCAAGATTGTGGAGTTGAACCAAGGAGTTTGTACGGGCAAGGAGATCGCCTACTTCGTGAAGATCTACCCTAGTGAGGCAAGTCCTTCGTGGGCGATGGCCATGGTGGGATGGACAAGGTTGCCTCTTCATAGACCCTTCATGGGTGGAGCCCCCCATGGACTCGCGCAACCATTACCCTTCGTGGGTTGAAGTCTCCATCAACGTGGATGTACGATAGCACCACCTATCGGAACCACGCCAAAAATCTCTGTGTCTACATTGCGTTTGCTCCCTCCAAACTCCTTCCTTTATCTTCATATGCAATTGTTTTACATTCCGCTGCTATACTCTTAGAATTGCATGTGTAGGTTGATTACTTGATTTGTGCTAAGTTGCTAAAATCTGCCAAGACTTCAAATTGGGAAAGGGCTAGATTTTTATTTGGTCAAGTAGTCTAATCACCCCCCCCCCCCCCACTAGACATACTTTCGATCCTACAGATGATCATCACACTTTTATTTACTTACAACTCAATATTACAACTCGATACTAGAACAAAATATGACTCTATATGAATGACTCTGGTTGTGTATCAGGATGTGCGATGATCTAGCGTAGCAATGAAATCAAAATGCTAGCTATCTTACAATCACGCAAAGCAATATGACAATAAATGCTCAAGTCATGTATATGATGATGATGGAAGTTGCATGGCAATATATCTCGGAATGGCTATGGAAATGCCATGATAGGTAGGTATGGTGGCTGTTTTGAGGAGGATATAAGGAGGCTTATGTGTGATAGACCATATCGTATCACGGGGTTTGGATGCACCGGCGAAGTTTGCACCAACTCTTGAGGTGAGAAAGGGCAATGCACGGTACCGAAGAGGCTAGCAATGATGGAAGGGTGAGAGTGCATATAATCCATGGACTCAACATTAGTCATAAAGAACTCACATACTTATTGCAAAAGTCTAGAAGCTATCAAAACAAAGTACTACACGCATGCTCCTAGGGGGATAGATTGGTAGTAAAAGACCATCGCTCTTCCCCGACCTCCACTCATAAGGACGACAATCAATAAATACCTCATGCTCCAACTTTGTTACATAATGGTTCACCATACGTGCATGCTACGGGAATCACAAACTTCAACACATGTATTTCTACAATCCACAACTACCCACTAGCATGACTCTAATATCACCATCTTCATACCGCAAAACTATTGCAAGGAATCAAACATATCATATTCAGTGATCTACAAGTTTTATGTAAGATTTAATGACTAACCATGTGAATGACCAATTCCTGTCATCTCTCTAAATAGATATAAGTGAAGCAAGAGAGTTTAATTTCTTTCTACAAAAGATATGCCCACGCTCTAACCAATATAAGTGAAGCAAAAGTGCATTCTACAAATGGCGGTTTTCTATGTGTAGGGAAATAAACAATCCAAACTTCAAATGATATAAGTGAAGCACATGAAGCATTCTATAAAGCCATACTCAAAAGATATAAGTGAAGTGCAAAGAGCATTCTATAAATCAACCATGGACTGTCTCATACCAGACTGGTGCATCAAAGAAAAGTGAAAACTAAATGCAAAAGACGCTCCAAGATTTGCACATATAACATGAACGAAACAAATCCAAAAACATACTGATACTTGTTAAAGAAAGATGGGATGCCTTCCAGGGCATCCCCAAGCTTAGACGCTTGAGTCTCCTTAAATATTTATGTCAGGACCCTGACTCGATGTCACATCGATCTAGCCGGTAACACCTCGTATCACTTTGCGGCCTCACGCACGGTATCCCCACGGGTGTCGCCTTACCTTTGCCCGGGACCGTTTGCGCCTTTTGGCTCACGTATATGATAGTGTCGCTAGCATCCATATGATAAGGAGCCCGGGCTGACATGACTAGTCGTAAACCCAAAGTGGCACAGACTTACAGGGACAGGCATCCATGACCCAGCTTCGAACGTGTCGGTCATCAGCAAGTGGGTCCGGGCTGTAGCACTGGGCTAGCAGGACTCCGGTAAACCGGGCTGTAGCGGGCTAACAGGACTCCGGTACTCAAAGCGTGACATTTCCCCGAAGGGACAGACACAGGAACGAGAAGGACACATGCCGGCCAGCCTAAGTGTTCCAGAGCAGTAGCAAGCTACCATGGCTCAGTGGAAACACTAGGAGACATTTCCCGGTAAGAGAGGCTACTAAAGATAAACAACTAGATGGTCAGATCCCACACATACCAAGCATTTCAATAACATACACACAATATGCTCGATATGTGCAAATACAACATGGCATCACAACATGTCTCTACGACTCAAGTAATTATTCATTAGGCTCCGAGGAGCGAGACATTACAAACATGGGTCTCACGACCCAACAATCAGAGCATACAAGTCAAAGCACAAGCGGAAGCTATCATGTCTGAGTACAGACATCTATAAATGAAAAAGGCTGAGAAGCCTGACTATCTATCAGATCCTGCCGAGGGCACAAGATCGTAGCTGAGGTATCGAGCTAAACGTAGAAGTCCAAGCGGAACTACTAGTGAGACTGAAGTCTCTCTGCAAAACATAAAATAGGCAAACGTGAGTACAAATGTACCCAGCAAGACTTACATCAGATCTATCTACATATGCATCATTATCAGCAAAGGGGGTGGTGGAGTTTGACTGCAGCAAGCCAGCTTTGACTCGGTGGCTAACCTGAACTACGACTGCAATGCAACTCTTTGAGGTGGCGCACACGAGTCCACATATTCACCATATCAATACACCACTATGGATCCGCTCCCGTCTCCCTACGAGAACGCCATCCATAGCACTCACGCTTATCTTGCGTATTTTAGAGTATCCACTTTCACTTGTCTATGAACTATGCCAGGGGTCCAAGTTTCCATATCCGAGGAATCCGGCTATTCGAATAGATAATGATAACCCTGCAGGGGTGTACTTCTTCACACACGCTCTCGCCACTTACCGCCCTGTACACGTCATGTACCTCGGCAACCTTCAAGCGGAAGCCGGGCGAGGGAGTCGGCCACGACCTGACTAACCGAACAAGTCTCTAGTCCAGGTTTATCGCCTATTCGGGTTCCATCCGCAAGGAGATCCGGCCGGGGTGTCGCTCACGGCCCCAAACGATGTGAGCAGGGTTCCCAAGCCCACCAACCGGGTGCCACTTGGTACACCGTGCCACTGTGCCTAGTCTGTCCCAAGCCCACCTGTACCGGGTGCCACTTGGTAGACTACTAACACTACCTACAAACACCAGAAACTAGTTGCAACTCCTGGACAGAGATCATGTTGATTAATAAGTCGAGAGGGGCACTTAAGCATTCCAATGTGTGGTAGTAGCTGGTCATGGATCACAAACACAGAACTCAGTTCCTAAGGACGGCTGCAATGAGACAACCCACCATGTACTCCTACATGGCCTCTCACCGCTACCTTTACCAAATCGTGTTCACACACTTAGCTCACACACAGCAGGACATGTTCACACGCCTCTGATTCATCCCCGATGAATCAGACCTGACTCAACTCTAAGCAGTAGCAGGCATGACGAACAAGCATGAATGAGTAGGCACATCAGGGCTCAAACAACTCCTACTCATGCTAGTGGGTTTCATCTATTTACTGTGGCAATGACAGGTCATGCAAAGGATAAAGGGGTTCAGCTACCGTAGCAAGTAACAGATGAATCGTTGTTGTCCTAATGCAGTAAAAGAGAGCAGGAGCGAGAGAGTGGGATTTTATCGGAATGAACAAGGGGGTTTTGCTTGCCTGGCACTTCTGAAGATAACATTGAGTCTTCATCAGTGTCAACGATCACATCATCGGTATCACGTCTATCGAGAGGGGACAAATACCGGCAACAAAGAAGAAATACAATCAATGCAATGCACAATATGATGCATGCTCATGACATGGCAATATGAATGTGTTTTGAGCTAATGCAACTAGCAACAGATTAAATGAAGTTGGTTTGAATACAAGATTCAAATTCAACCTCCATATGTGATTATTTAAATGCCATTTACTTCATTTGCCCTAAACAGTAGTGATAAGTTGTTCTAACATGCATGAAAATGGTACAGATGGATTCCTTGAATTTTTCTGATAATTTTTCATATATAATTTATTAAATTTGGAGTTACTGTTAATTTTCTATGATTTATTGAAGTTTTAGGCATTTTCTGGAATTTCCTGAATATTTAGAAATAAAATAATTCCAGAAAATGAATTATGGCGTCAGCATGACCTCATGCTGACCTCAGCAGGTCAACGGGCGGTCCAGGTCAAACCTGACGTGTGGGGTCCACACGTCAGTGACACAGGGGCTAATCCCGCGTTGACCCGGGCTTTGACCCACTACGGGGCCCACTGTCAGTGGCTGTGGGGGGGTGTTTAGGCGTCATTAGTGCTAATTAGGCGTGCCACGTCGGCAGTCGTCGGAGTTCGGCCGGCGGCGACCCGTAACGCGGCGGAAGTTCACCGGGGTTGCGCTACGGGCGGCGGCTGGACGCGCGAAGGGCACCAGAAGGTAGCCCGTGCCCGTGCGCATCTAGGGGGGCCAACGGGAGGTGCGGGGGTGGCCGGGGTTCGCCGGAATGGAGCCCGAGGCGGCGCCGGAGTTCGGGCCTCGGCGAAAACGGCGTTGTGGAGCACGGGCGAGTGAGGTAAAGCATTGCGCAGCCTCCTGGAGTCACCACGAGCTCGGTGAGATGCACGGGCGCGACCCGTTCGAGCTCAGGCCACGGCGGCGACATGGTCAGCGGCGGCCGGAGTTCGGCCGCGACGGGCTATGGCCTAGAGCTCGCAAACGCGAGGGGAGAGAGAGGGGTTCTGCACGGAGGCTCACCGCGGAGCTGTAGGGAGGGTCAGTGGGCTCGGGGGCGCGCCGGAGTGGCCGAATTCGACGGAGACGGCACCGGGGCCGAAGCTCGGAGATGATGACGATGGAGGCTGCTCGGGGCCCTTCCGGTCACGTGGCTCGGTGAGGGGGTTGGCGACGAGGTGCAGGAGCTCGGGAGCACGTCGGAGAGGGGAGGGGGTGGCCGTGGTCATGGCTACGGCGAGCGGCGCTCCCAGGTGCGTTCGGTGACGAGAGGGAGGAAGAACAGAGGAGGAGGAGGGGGTCCAGGGGGAGAGAGGGGAGGTGCAGGGGGCGAGGCGTCTCCGTGGCGTCGTGAGGGAGTCGGGGAGGCTGCCACGGCGAAGCAGGAGGTGGAGACCTCCGCGTGCGCGCGTGCGTGCGGTGTCCGTCCTCCTGGCAGAGGAGGAAGAGGACAAGGGGGAGGAGGAGGTGGGCTGGGCCGGCTGGGGGGAGCTGGGCCGGCTACAGGTAAGTGGCCCAGGTGGGCTGCAGGTAATGTTTCTCTCTCTCTCTTATAATTCTGTTCTGTTTTATCTTTTCTATTTTCTGCAATTTGTTTTTGATTTGATTTAAATATCAAATCATTTTATAAAATCCTGGAAACAGTTATGGGTGTTTTCTGAATTATTTCAGTGACCCCTAACAATTTTCCAACATTTATTTGAACATTTAAATTATTTATAGTATTTAAATGCCCAAAGTCAAATACAATATGGTTTAATTCAGAGCCCAATATGTCCTGCAAAAATATAAATCATTTTTGGAAGATGCTTTCACCTCAAACCAGAAATGTTGAACATTTTTAGAGGGCATTTTGGGTTTAATGAAAAAGATTTTATTTTGACCCTAGTTGAATTCATTTGGTGCTAGGGTTTAGTCAATCCCCATTTCAGGTTTAAATGAAATTTAAACATGAAGCAACACTCTAATGCATGCACTAGGCATTGTCAGAACTAGGGATGTGACAACTCACCCCCACTAAACAAGAATCTCGTCTCGAGATTCAAGCGTAGGGTAAGGTGAAGGGGAAACGCAAACTAGTACAATCTTCATGATCCAGGTTGCACTTCAAAGGAACGTTGATTCGATCACCATCATCGTCTTGAAGTCTTGCTCTGAGAAATCCTGTCAACATGACATGGAGGGAAGAAGGAGACTCTAGAGGGGTCGATCTTCTCGAAGATCGAACAGCTCACGGAATGAGACATAGGACCATCTCTCGAGCTGAGGGACGAAGCACACATCCATAAGGATGGAGTGAAGCAGATGACGAAGGTTCACTAGGTAGACAACAATTTCACGCTTAAGAGGGTGGCAAACAATTGTCAACGTAGCGAGGAGTTGAGTTGCCATGATACCACGACGAAACATCCTGGAGGAGGGTGATTCGTAGATTATTATCTTAAGTGGCAAAAAGAATTACTTTTGATATAGAGATCATTGAGACTCTCTATATCAGCCTAAGGTAAATCACAGCAATCGTTTGGAGGGGGTCGGTAGAATGGCATACTCGGACTTGGATGATGTGGATTACCTTGTTGAAGACAACGCAATGGATGAATTTACTTATCACCGGAAATGGAAGGAACATTGGTGGTGCAAGCTGGGAACAAAATGCAATTGCTGGGAACGATTCTGGTAACTGGGGAAGAACCCAACAATAAAGAGTGAATTCTATGTTTGAAAAGATCATAGCATTGCCGAGGAAACTGAGAGCAATCTCGGTTAGTGCCGATGATAACACGTAGCGCTTGTGCGTGCTCTCAAGAACTTGAGCATTTCCACATTCATCAAGGTTTTACCAACATCCGTGTCAAGGATCCTGGCAACACAACTTGCTACCATGATGAATGGTGATGGAGGATGCAGATGCAAAGGAAGATAATACCTTCTCAGATTTCACCTTAGCGAGGCCAAGGAAGTAAAATCTGGATGATCGACCGAGAGACATTTAGCACTCCGCTTCTAATGTTCTCCTTGATGTGCTAGTATAACCCATTCATAGATATGGTTTGCTAACTAGAACATCAAGTAAAGGTCGGACTTCGGGAGCAATAGAATCCATAAGGAACAGTTACAGAGGTAAATCCTACGAAATCCTTATGGGGAGGTGGCCAACTTCATTAATCAAGATATTATAATAACAGGTCTTCCGGCTGGGTGTGTTGGCCACGACATCCACTTTACCGGTTATCGCGCGACCAATATTATAATTCTTGAGAAATATTCCAACCATCATATCTGCCTAAGATTCAGATCTGGTTGGTGTCAGGATATTCCAGACTCGTCGAGTCTAGGAAGAAAAATGAAAGTTTGCAACACAAATCGACGAGATGACGTTGCGAGATTCTCGGGAAATGAACTACGATAGCAAGCTCCAAAACATGAGCTGGTTCTGCTACAAACATGTGAACACGTTGTTCCAGACAAGCATGCCCACATGGTAGTCTTACAATAAAACACTACCGAGTTCTGGTTGGGAACCATCATCGAGGATATCACAGTTCTTGGTTAAGCCCGGGTTAGCTCTTAAAAGAACTCCTTCTCCTAGAACAAATCAGTTAGTGGCTTGGTGTGCTAGGATACACATATGGAATGAAGATGATCAGTCTAACAGACCATAGAATTCTTCGCACGTGCATGACCGACTTGGGATGATTCCAGAGGAGCAAAAACAAACTTTCTCGAATTCACGATGGCAACTTACATCAAAATGCACGTGAATCAAAGGAAGTCACTCCTTTCATCAAACAAGTACTTCATGAGCTAGCATGAAGAAAATGCTTTCAAAAGTTTCCAACACTAACTTAATGTTCAACAACATCATGGAGGAGATAAGGATGTTGTCAATGGGCTCAACAACAACTCATCGGAATTTCCATATCACTGAACTTCCACCATCATGTGACCACGGTGATAGCATTGGTCAGAACCAAAAGATATAATGGTGTATGCTCGAGGGATCAACCACGAGGAAGACAACATTACGAGCATCGTTGGTTCTGACTTGACTTGACGATAGCCCACATTCAAATCAAAGGATTGATAAGACAATAGGTCCAGCAACTGATCACAGGGACCAATCGATGAAGATATCATCTTTCTTCAACACACACTACACAAGAATATCCCTTTGGAACGAACTAAGTCAGGCAAGCTTTTATCTTCCAACCCTCCAAGTTATTGTTTAGCTTAACCAACTAGCTCAGGGATATCTAACACCGATTCTTGGAGAGAAGGTGGTTCACAAGAAACCAACTTGATCACGAGCTCAACATAGCGGTCAGGTGACAACCTGGTAATACTTCTGAGAAGATATTCAGAAAATCACGATCCACCGGTATGTTACTAAGCTCGAGAACAATCTTGCTTTTCAGGGCAAGACGATATGATCAATAGAGCAAGAATTTGAAATAATCCTAACTCATCGATCGAGGAGTGAACCAGGAGAATGGACTAGGTAGCACGATCAATCTTAGAATGATGATTCAATAACCAACACACTAAGGATAAAATTATTGTCTTTTAACTACCCAGCAACGAGGTTGCTAGGCGTATTGATTTCACACATCACAATTCATTTGTCGGTATTCCGGTTGCATCAACACGAAGACCGAGGAATGACTAATGATGACAAGAAGTATCACTGTACCAGGAGTTCATAGGATGGTGTGCAATTCCTATAACAATCCCGATTTAAAGATGGTAATACTCCAAGGTAGAACAGAACAAAAGCTGGATTAGCAATTTGATCTGCGGAGCACAACTTCTTTGACCCAATCCTGGATATGGAAGAGGTACTGGAGTTTGTTTCTCCTAGTCGTTCTGCGATAGAATGGCTTGGCAGACCACAAGAGTAATAGGCATCGATAAACGAACGCACGCATACTCTTGACTATCAATTGATAGACGAGGGTCAGAATGCAACTAAAGAGAGACAACTCAAAGGAACTTATGATCTTCTGAGTTGTGGATGCATGGTTTAGCATGTCGAACGAATTCCACATGTTTCTTCCGGATAACCCATGCAGAAAAGTAGAACTGGCAGAGTTACAATGTAGAATCGAGAACCCATCGAGAGCACTCTGATTGTGATCTTTCGATCAGCGAGGAACATCTGCCATAAACGGTTCACAGTATTTGGAAGAAGGAAATACCACGGACCTCAAGGACTAATGCAAGGGTTACTAATATCCTGAAGGAACTAGCAACACTATCAACATGATTTAAATAGAGTGAATCTCGGGTTCAAAAACCCAGGAATAGAATACCTACTACTAAGTAGCATCACGGGATGCTTTCGAGAATGATGGCCAGAATCATCACACTGGGAACACAAATCATGGCTAAATTACTAGATGATCCCCTAAGACACCTAGGGTCATAATAATAACTCCAACATAAAGGTCGAGGCGGTAAAGTACCTCAACTCACTGATTTGTGTGATTAATCTGACCAAAGGCACATCGGAAACAGGAGGAAGGGATTTGCAAATGCATCAGACTGTTTGGAAACCTGGGATGACTCGGACAGCATAACGGCTGTAATGCTCAGAAAAGATTTGAGACATTCACAAAATGGTGGCATAACCACTCAGAAGCACAATATCAAGGTTTCGAGATCAACAGTTAACGTACAGAAGATAGTAGGAACTGAACTGAGGCTTGAATCAACAATCTTATAAGTCTACGGATTAGTAACACGTGATCCTGAGAGAAAGAAGAGATAGCCTAGTTCTTAAACCCCGCAGGAAAGATAAGATGACTCAGATCAGAAGGCATAAGGTATAAGAAGTAAAAAGAGCCTTACGTTCCATCCCACAATCAATTCCCTTATATAACTAAAGCATTTCTAGACTCAACTTCGACCAGTTTGGCTTGGTAATCCTACAGGCAATCAAGCTCTGATACCAACGCTGTCAGGACCCCGACTCGATGTCACATCGATCTAGCCGGTAACACCTCGTATCACTTTGCGGCCTCACGCATGGTATCCCCACGGGTGTCGCCTTACCTTTGCCCGGGACCGTTTGCGCCTTTTGGCTCACGTATATGATAGTGTCGCTAGCATCCATATGATAAGGAGCCCGGGATGACATGACTAGTCGTAAACCCAAAGTGGCACAGACTTACAGGGACAGGCATCCATGACCCAGCTTCGAACGTGTCGGTCATCAGCAAGTGGGTCCGGGCTGTAGCACTGGGCTAGCAGGACTCCGGTAAACCGGGCTGTAGCGGGCTAACAGGACTCCGGTACTCAAAGCGTGACATTTCCCCGAAGGGACAGACACAGGAACGAGAAGGACACATGCCGGCCAGCCTAAGTGTTCCGGAGCAGTAGCAAGCTACCATGGCTCAGTGGAAACACTAGGAGACATTTCCCGGTAAGAGAGGCTACTAAAGATAAACAACTAGATGGTCAGATCCCACACATACCAAGCATTTCAATAACATACACACAATATGCTCGATATGTGCAAATACAACATGGCATCACAACATGTCTCTACGACTCAAGTAATTATTCATTAGGCTCCGAGGAGCGAGACATTACAAACATGGGTCTCACGACCCAACAATCAGAGCATACAAGTCAAAGCACAAGCGGAAGCTATCATGTCTGAGTACACACATCTATAAATGAAAAAGGCTGAGAAGCCTGACTATCTATCAGATCCTGCCGAGGGCACAAGATCGTAGCTGAGGTATCAAGCTAAACGTCGAAGTCCAAGCGGAACTACTAGTGAGACTGAAGTCTCTCTGCAAAACATAAAATAGGCAAACGTGAGTACAAATGTACCCAGCAAGACTTACATCAGATCTATCTACATATGCATCATTATCAGCAAAGGGGGTGGTGGAGTTTGACTGCAGCAAGCCAGCTTTGACTCGGTGGCTAACCTGAACTACGACTGCAATGCAACTCTTTGAGGTGGCGCACACGAGTCCACATATTCACCATATCAATACACCACTATGGATCCGCTCCCGTCTCCCTACGAGAACGCCATCCATAGCACTCACGCTTATCTTGCGTATTTTAGAGTATCCACTTTCACTTGTCTATGAACTATGCCAGGGGTCCAAGTTTCCATATCCGAGGAATCCGGCTATTCGAATAGATAATGATAACCCTGCAGGGGTGTACTTCTTCACACACGCTCTCGCCACTTACCGCCCTGTACACGTCATGTACCTCGGCAACCTTCAAGCGGAAGCCGGGCGAGGGAGTCGGCCACGACCTGACTAACCGAACAAGTCTCTAGTCCAGGTTTATCGCCTATTCGGGTTCCATCCGCAAGGAGATCCGGCCGGGGTGTCGCTCACGGCCCCAAACGATGTGAGCAGGGTTCCCAAGCCCACCAACCGGGTGCCACTTGGTACACTGTGCCACTGTGCCTAGTCTGTCCCAAGCCCACCTGTACCGGGTGCCACTTGGTAGACTACTAACACTACCTACAAACACCAGAAACTAGTTGCAACTCCTGGACAGAGATCATGTTGATTAATAAGTCGAGAGGGGCACTTAAGCATTCCAATGTGTGGTAGTAGCTGGTCATGGATCACAAACACAGAACTCAGTTCCTAAGGACAGCTGCAATGAGACAACCCACCATGTACTCCTACATGGCCTCTCACCGCTACCTTTACCAAATCGTGTTCACACACTTAGCTCACACACAGCAGGACATGTTCACACGCCTCTGATTCATCCCCGATGAATCAGACCTGACTCAACTCTAAGCAGTAGCAGGCATGACGAACAAGCATGAATGAGTAGGCACATCAGGGCTCAAACAACTCCTACTCATGCTAGTGGGTTTCATCTATTTACTGTGGCAATGACAGGTCATGCAAAGGATAAAGGGGTTCAGCTACCGTAGCAAGTAACAGATGAATCGTTGTTGTCCTAATGCAGTAAAAGAGAGCAGGAGCGAGAGAGTGGGATTTTATCGGAATGAACAAGGGGGTTTTGCTTGCCTGGCACTTCTGAAGATAACATTGAGTCTTCATCAGTGTCAACGATCACATCATCGGTATCACGTCTATCGAGAGGGGACAAATACCGGCAACAAAGAAGAAATACAATCAATGCAATGCACAATATGATGCATGCTCATGACATGGCAATATGAATGTGTTTTGAGCTAATGCAACTAGCAACAGATTAAATGAAGTTGGTTTGAATACAAGATTCAAATTCAACCTCCATATGTGATTATTTAAATGCCATTTACTTCATTTGCCCTAAACAGTAGTGATAAGTTGTTCTAACATGCATGAAAATGGTACAGATGGATTCCTTGAATTTTTCTGATAATTTTTCATATATAATTTATTAAATTTGGAGTTACGGTTAATTTTCTATGATTTATTGAAGTTTTAGGCATTTTCTGGAATTTCCTGAATATTTAGAAATAAAATAATTCCAGAAAATGAATTATGGCGTCAGCATGACCTCATGCTGACCTCAGCAGGTCAACGGGCGGTCCAGGTCAAACCTGACGTGTGGGGTCCACACGTCAGTGACACAGGGGCTAATCCCGCGTTGACCCGGGCTTTGACCCACTACGGGGCCCACTGTCAGTGGCTGTGGGGGGGTGTTTAGGCGTCATTAGTGCTAATTAGGCGTGCCACGTCGGCAGTCGGCGGAGTTCGGCCGGCGGCGACCCGTAACGCGGCGGAAGTTCACCGGGGTTGCGCTACGGGCGGCGGCTGGACGCGCGAAGGGCACCAGAAGGTAGCCCGTGCCCGTGCGCATCTAGGGGGGCCAACGGGAGGTGCGGGGGTGGCCGGGGTTCGCCGGAATGGAGCCCGAGGCGGCGCCGGAGTTCGGGCCTCGGCGAAAACGGCGTTGTGGAGCACGGGCGAGTGAGGTAAAGCATTGCGCAGCCTCCTGGAGTCACCACGAGCTCGGTGAGATGCACGGGCGCGACCCGTTCGAGCTCAGGCCACGGCGGCGACATGGTCAGCGGCGGCCGGAGTTCGGCCGCGACGGGCTATGGCCTAGAGCTCGCAAACGCGAGGGGAGAGAGAGGGGTTCTGCACGGAGGCTCACCGCGGAGCTGTAGGGAGGGTCAGTGGGCTCGGGGGCGCGCCGGAGTGGCCGAATTCGACGGAGAC
>NC_057803.1:314234112-314239369 GCF_018294505.1 Triticum aestivum
TCTCTCTCTCTCTTATAATTCTGTTCTGTTTTATCTTTTCTATTTTCTGCAATTTGTTTTTGATTTGATTTAAATATCAAATCATTTTATAAAATCCTGGAAACAGTTATGGGTGTTTTCTGAATTATTTCAGTGACCCCTAACAATTTTCCAACATTTATTTGAACATTTAAATTATTTATAGTATTTAAATGCCCAAAGTCAAATACAATATGGTTTAATTCAGAGCCCAATATGTCCTGCAAAAATATAAATCATTTTTGGAAGATGCTTTCACCTCAAACCAGAAATGTTGAACATTTTTAGAGGGCATTTTGGGTTTAATGAAAAAGATTTTATTTTGACCCTAGTTGAATTCATTTGGTGCTAGGGTTTAGTCAATCCCCATTTCAGGTTTAAATGAAATTTAAACATGAAGCAACACTCTAATGCATGCACTAGGCATTGTCAGAACTAGGGATGTGACAATTTACTTGGTGTCGTGGAATTGTCACGGCAGATGTCCTAGTGTGAGGACTTAGTCATGAGATCAGCGCATCTATGTGGTAGCTTGAGAGGGGTTGATCGGGATAAGATACGCGAGGCGGCTTAACACACAATACAAGGATTTAGATAGCTTCGGGCCTTGGGAAACATCATCTGGAAATAGCCCTACATGTTGTTTGAGGCTAGGTCTCATTATGCTCATGAGGGAGTCGTCACATAAGCCGGCTCCCCTTTAGTTGTGTCTAGCCTTAGACATTATTTTTCTGTCCCTCTTGGGGTGCCCTGCCCCTCCTTATATAAGTTGAAGGGGCGGGTTACATGACTAGTCCTAGTAGGATTAGGATTTCTCTATTATAAGTGGAGTCCTAGTCTTGCTTCCTTTGTAGGAGAATATTCCTTATGTCGTTCCTCTTAAGCCGGCCCACCATAACATGAGCTGGCCTTCTGGACCTTGGGCCTAGTCCTTTATCTGACCCACCGTCGAGGCCATCAGTGAGTTGCCAGGCTCGTGAGTCATTAGACCAGTAAGCCACCGATCCCGTGAGTCGCCAATCCTCTAGCAGGTTATCAATGAAACGCCAAGTCTGGCCGGGTCATACCGCGGGGTATATCCCCGACATTAGCCCCCCAGTTTAATTTGGATTTGTCCATGTTAAACTGATCATGTAAACAAAACACAAGAACAAATTTAACAGTTTATGCTCCGGGTTAAATACTCGGGAAAACTTTGTTTTTGCCACTCTAGCTTTTGCCAATTTTGCGTATGCCACTCTAGAATTTGACATCTCATTTTTGCCACTCTTGGATTTTGACAATACATCACAAATGCCATTCCATGGCAAAAACGATAATTTTTCATTTCACTTTTGCCACTCTTATCTTTTGACAATGTATCATAATTGCCACTCTAAAAATGTTGCTTTTGCCACGGAATGACAAAAGTGATATATTGTCAAAAGCTAAGAGTGGCAAAAGTGAAATGTCAAATTCTAGAGTGGCATAAGCAAAGTTGGCAAAAACTAGAGTGGAAAAAACAAAGTTTTCCCTAAATATTCTTGTAAGCCGGCACCTGAACATCCTTAAGTCCTTGTCATTTCCTTGTTCTAGAAAATCCGGGTCAATAGACCAGCTTCATAATTAATTTTCTTGTAGAAGAGATATTGTAAATAAAGAATCCATTTGAGTTGGCCTTCAATGCTCTGACTTGACAAAAATATTGATCTTCAAGTATTCAACTGATATTCAGCCGGCTTTAAAATGTAGAACTTATCGAGCTATGATCTCCAAAATTGTCGGGTTATAAAAACTGATGATTATGGGTCATGACTGTTATAGGCACCGGGTCATGATTGTTGCCAACGTCGGGTCACACAATTGATCTTCCTAGTTTGCTCAAAACTAAGAATTTTAAGATGTTCCTCCTTTATATGCATATCACCTGTAACCCCCAAGTCTTAAGAAGGGAGCGTAGTAACATCTTAAGACATGCTTCAATATAAATGTTGCAACCTTGAAGAAATCCAAATTGTTCATCTCAGTCACTAGTCAAAACTGAATATTCCACATATGTAGCCCCCCAAGTGTCGGGTTGTCATGCTTGCAGCGACCTGGGACTTGTAATTGCCTTATACTCATGAAAACTTCAACCAGTGTAGTCCCCAAGGGCCGGGTCATTATGAAATAATGAGCAGGGACTTTTGTAGATATGATCATGTAAACTTGAACAGCAATGTGTAGCCCCCAAGGGCCGGCTTAGCAAGATAATACTAAGCTGAAGCTTCATTGAAAATAACGTCATATGACTTGAACCCATGTCCACAAGGTTAAGAGCCTTGTGCTCTATCAACTAAGCAATGGATTCTTCAACATAATGGATTAAAACTTGTGTACCTTGAATTTATGATAGGAGCGATTGGTAGCCCCCAAGGGCCGACTAATTATGATGTGATGAGTCGGGTTTTCAACAAGGCAAGTAAAAAAATGAGTTTGCATTAGCCCCCAAGTGCCATGGTGCATGCTGGCAGTGACATGGGACTTGCATATTTGATGTAATCTCAACTTGAATAATGTAGCCCCCAAGTGCAGGGTCGTAAGCCTGCAGCGACTCAGGACTGTTCCTTTCATTGTAGAATAAATCATATCCATTGATAAATAATAGTCGTTGTGCTGAAGCAACTTTGAAAACCTTAATCATAATACTGGTTATTGATAACCATAATAAAAATCCAGCCATGTTGGCTATTAAAGATTTGAATAATATAACCTGGTTTGAAAAACCGGTTCCTGCAATATAAACCATTATATATATACATATATGATGCATGTTATATTGATGTAATGATGATACAATGTGTGATGCAATATATGATGATGTATGTGTATGATGCAATGTATGATGATGCATGTGTATGATGACAGAACACTTCAATGAAACTAGCATGAGCCACTGGATTGTTCGTGCATTCCATGAGCCTGACTCACAGTGTGCCCAATCAACATTTTAACCCTAGATAAAGTCTGGTCTTGCTCAAAGACTTATCAGGACTACGCGAGGCCAGAGTAACAGCATACATCACGGGCCGATTTATCCAAGTTCCAAGGAAGGCGGCTTATGAAGCCTGGATTCATCCTGACTATATATAAACCGTGCTCTCGCATGAAAAGCTGCCATTTGAACCTTAATCGAGCTCAGATCTTGGTCGAATATGCCGTAAAGACTGACCGTTAAGAGTTCAGCGGGTCAATTAGGATGACCTGATGGAGTTGAAGTAGCTGGTTACAGGTAGGATGACCCGGTCAGAGTTTGTTCTCTTTGGTCGAATACGCCTATGTATGAACAAACCTAGTCAAGAGGGTAGTAACGCTATGTTCTCTTTGCTCGAATACGCCTATGTTCGAACAGAAAGCCCCCAGTGACATGCTTACAAGTGTGGCGTTGAGCCGACCAAGAGGGATATTCACAGCTATGATTCGAATACGATCGGGAAGCCCCCAAGTGACCATAGGTTTTAGCATTGTATCGATCAAGAGGGTACCTACAGCTATGTTCTCTTTGGTGAATACACCTATGTTTGAACAGGAAGCCCCCAAGTGACCATAATAAGCCAATAAGGCAGGATACCCATGTTTGAACCACGCATCATGGCAGCAGGTCCTCTTCGGCAACCTTTAATTTTTCCTGAGAACTCGAACTTGCGAGAGATGAATTCTTTTTAACCGGAAATTTAAACCGGATATAGAGCTTCAAAGTTTTGTGAGAGACAGATTTCCCTTGAGCCTGATTTTAAACCGGATATTTGAGAGCTTTGGTGAGAGACAGATTTTTCTTAAATCGAGTGTTGAGCGGGAATCTTCTTTTTAAGCCAGAAATTTTCTGATGGCCTTTAAATTTTCATCAATATGGCAATAGCCTCCAGGACCGGGTTATCTTTCCCTCCAACGTCCTGGGGTTCTTGAATTTGCTGAAACTAGCAAGATTTGTTGAGTCATACCATTGTAGCCCCCTGAGTCTTAAGACTACTCGAGGAGTTGGCTTGAGACTCTCCATGCTTGACCCTGATATAAACCGGCATATAACTGAATAGCGGACCGCTATCATATGTTGGAACTGGAAGCAAGGTGGCGAGTTAATGATCTTCGCAACACTCATTCTATATCCTTGGCGTTGATAACGCAATGTGAATCCACGAAAACTTGAGGTCGACTGTGGCGGGATGTGTAACATCCCAAAATTCTAAATTTTGGAATGTTATAAACAAATAGATAGATTTGATTGATTGTCTGAAAGTGAGTGAAATTCGAAACTTTTTGAAAGTCATATGAGAGGGAATAAAAGGACTTTCCCAAACTTTCACCTTTTTTCTTTTGATCCCCGAGAATTCAAATTCTTTTCATCACAAAAACCCTGGAGAGAAGATGACATGACTTCTTCCATTTATTTAAATGACATGGGGTGTTGAAAACATTTGAATTTCATTTGGAAAATATTTCCAATTTACAAACTTTATGCAACTCAATGATTTTCACGAGAGAAGATAAAATGACTTCTTCAAATTATATGAAATATGAGTTGGGAGTTTCAAAGAATTAAATTCAAAGTTCTTTTGAATTTATTTTCAATTTGGAGTTATTTGAGTTTTAATCAAATTATTTTTCTCCAAAAATAAAATATATGGAAATTAGGGTAACATGATTCCCTACAATAGAAAATTGGAGAAAAATTAATTTGAAATCATTTTGGTATTTTAAAAATGATTTTTGTTGGATTTTAATATACCAGTAGCACTCTTTGATTTATCTGAATTTGTGTGGATTTTATTTGAAGTTATAAAAATGCTCATGTCATAGAGAATCTTTTTCTGAAAATTTTGATATATTACATGCCTATATAATATTTTTAGTTATTTTGTTTTATTATTTTAGTTCTCTGAAAAAAAATGTTTATTAAAAAAAAACCTCTTCGCTGACTGGGCCGGCCCAGCTCCCAGGCCAGGCCGCGGCCCAGCCCACCTCCTCGTCGTCCCCGAGATCAGGAGGGACTCCCGCAACCGCATGCCATCGCCGGCGCCGTACGCCGCCAGGACTCCGCCGCCGCCTCGCTTTGCCCCTTTCCCACGCCACCACCACCCCCTCCGTCCTATAAAGCCGCGCCCGCCGCCACCTCTCACTCCCTTGTCGCGCCGCCGCCCTCCCGCATCTGCCCCGCCGCCGCTGCTGCAGATAGCCGCCGCCGCCCTTAGCCGCATCGCCGCCTGCTCGCCTCGCCGCTGCC